>NW_008689608.1:155180-163112 GCF_000695815.1 Acanthisitta chloris
TAGCACAGTTATTATTCTAATAATTCTATTTTGAAATACTTTTTTGCTGGGATGTTGATGGATTGCAGGTGGCTTGGTTCAGCCCCTCTTCTGCATCTTACCTAATCCTCAACTTCCTCAGGTATTACCAAAGGACATCCCATGCTCTACCCAACAGAACTTTTCACTGGGAAAAACACTGCCCTGTTTCACTTCTACAGAACTAAAGTCAGAGAAATAAAACCCCATCTCTCTTTAAAGGAATGCAGTTGAAATAAATGCATCTTTGTCTTCAGACTTGTGTTAATACTGCACCCCGGAGAATTTGGATCTTCAGAATATTAAAGTCTCCCTGACTTATTGCCTCTTTAAGGAACATGTTGATTTTGTGTTTGCTCTGAGCTCCACGTGTTACTGAAGCTAACCGGGACCATTTCCATTTCTACTGGCACAGAGCTGCTGCCTTTGGGGCCCTAACCCTATTAAGGGAAATGTAAACACATATATCTAAAATTCCCACCAGTTCTGAAAAGGAATAGCATGCTTCCCATGCTGCCTTCCTTGCAATCACATGAAGATTTCCACTCTCACCTTGCTAATATGCCAAAAAATAAAGCCTGCATGTTTCTGGCCTAGCATGATCCTTATCATATCATAAAGCTTTATTTTTAGAGAAGAAGAGACAAGCTGTGAGTGGAAACTGTGACTGTCACACAATGGACAGGTCTGGCCTCTGCTGCTCACAGTTTCTCAAATCTCTTCTCTGCCTGCTGCAGAGCCCAGATTTTACTTCTTCGCTCTCTTTTTTGCTTGTCACCAGTGAGTATCTGGGATCCTTTCCAGATGAGCAGATAGATTTGCAGGTGTGAAATTCCCCTTATTCCTCCTCTGATTTTTCCTTATTGCATCATATCTGCTTCTCTCTTCAGGCACTGCTCCCACTGCCCAGGATAAAAAAAAATTAAGTGCATAAAAGTAGTCATGCAAAGAATAAATGCCCCCATGCCTTCTGGAGAGATGGACACACCAGACTGGGGGACTGATGTGCAGTGCCAGCCTCTCGTCAGGGCTGCCTTCACCAAGTGACAGGGGAGCCCTATCAGTGTCCCTGCTGAGGATACTGGTCCACATTCACCCAAGGCTCTCCACAGCCAGATCTCTGAAGGCAAACAGACAACCTGCCCTGTCCTGACAGCCATAGCTGAGGAAATAGCTCAGCACTCATATTTTAAACACTTTTCCTTCTTGGGGAAAGCACATAGGACAAGCTTCTTCCTTCTTCAGTGGCAACTGCGATGGTTGAGCATCCAGCACCTATCCTGAGGACCCTGCAGAGATTCTGGAAACACGAAGCTGGTGTCACCCCCAAGACCTGCTCCCTGCTATTTGCAGGGTTTCACCCATCAGCATGATCCTTAGGGCTGGACCCGACTCTAAGGTGCTGCTATCTCACTAAACAAACACACACTTAATAGAAAGCTACAGCCCATCCCTGCCTGAAACTGAGCAACCTTAACCTCGATTTGATCTAACGTGAATTGATGCTCTGTGATTCATCCGTCTGCATCACATCTTTTCCAATTACATAATCTAAGGAGATGTACTTCCTTGTAGTACCTATGTTGTATTAATCAGACCGCATCTGATCATTAAATCCATGTTTCTGTTGGCTTAACTCACATTAAATAGTCATAGTGAGGATCCTGAGCTCTGCAGGGGAAAAAAAAAAAAAATCCCAAAGCACTTACATGAGATTTCTGACACTGCGAAAATAAAAACTAGTCTACCAACAGCACAACAATTACATACTACTACAGGGCTGGGCTTATTTAGGCTGTGGAAGTTTAATTATAAAAATTACATTTTAATTGATTGCTGCTGGAATAATTACACCACCTTTACAAGAAATGGCGACCATTGCATGTTTGTCAACAAAGAAGCTTCCTTTAAATTCAACATGCAATAATTGTTTAATTAAACCAAATTTAGATCCTCGTTTGAGAACATTCAAATGCTTGCCTATTCCTTCCTGTCTCTGAGAGGTAATTTAAGAGATAAAGAGCAATCTCTATAAATACTCTATCTATATACGTAAGTATCCAAGGAAAAGAAGAAAAAGAAATACTTCATTTCATAGCTGATCTGGATGTAAGCTTGCTGCTATTGATAAGAACATGAGCACAGAGTGAGTGATCACTACAAATCCCTCTCTAATTAGTGCTGCGAGGCCTTCATAAAATATGAACAGAATCCAAACTACATGTTCATTTTCTAATTTGCAGAACAGATTCAACTGTTGATATTCTAGCAGCACCCACAGCCCATACACGGTATAAGGATCCCACAGTAACTGTATCTGTGTATACATGGGAGGAGAGGGATAAATAATTCATGTTTTTCAGTCTCTTTCCAGGTTTTCTTGCAGCTGCAAAATCCTGTTGCTATCCTGTGCAGACTTCTGTGTTACAGGTGTGCAGCTCCTGAATGCCCCTTGTCAGTAGCCCAACACCCAAGCATGCAAAATCTGACGGCTGAGCTGCAGGGCTCAGTGACGAACAGAGGTTATTTTTGTCACTGGCCATCCTTGCAAAGTGGCCTGAGTTTTGCAGGCACAGATTTACCAAGCTGGTGACTCACCTTATACTGCTCACAGGGCACAGCCCCCAGGGCACTGCCAGGGAAGGCTGTTGTTGAGCCATCGGCTTCCCCAGGCAGCTAGAGGAGCCACCACGTCTGCCTGATGCTGCCAGGCTCACCTGGGGACTCCAGCCAGAGGCCGAAAGCAGGAGTCTCTGCATCACAAATTAAATAAAGCTATGGAGCTGTGGCTAAAACAACTCATATTCCCTGAGGTGCTGGGCTAGCACAGGATGGGGATGTGCATTACATGTGCACAATTGGAGGCTGAGATGAAGAATAAGAGAAAACCATTCCCAGCACAGGTTGTCTCAAGCAGGCAACCTCTCATCCCTTTGCTGCAAAGAATACACAGTGCTCCTATCCACTGCAGACCTCCCAGGGACAGGAATTTGCAGCTCTCTCCTAAGCTTCAGACCTCCTGTGTCCTCGCATCTGGCACAGGGCACCTGCAGCATCAACCCTGCTGAGCTGGGTCTGCCCTGAGCGCAGTCAGACACAGCAAAGCCCAGCATGGTAGAGCTTGCTAGAGACTGTGTGGAGGACATAAAGCCCTTTTCCAAACATGGCTGAAGACACAACCTGTGAACATGTCTTTTAAGCTGCTCAGGAGGGTTTTGCTCTGCTACGTCACTAGGTAAACCTTTCAGCTATACCACACCATCATTTTACCCTTTACAGCCACCTGGCACTGCTGTATACTTCTGCTTGAAATAAGGACTCTCAATTCACCTTCCCCCTAAACAATTGCCTTAGCCTTTGAAGAAGCAGCACGAAATTATAAAGCCTTTAAACCTTTAGTTAAGAACACTCAGAGTGACAGGTGTGTATTTTCATATGGGTAAGCCCCACCACGCACCCAGCTGAAACCACAGAGCCTGTTCATTACAAGGCATTTGTGGGATGGAATGAATTCAGGGAGATCAGTTATTGCAATGTGCCCATGTTTCAGTGATGCAACAACATTAGCATCCACCACATGCGTGAAATAGGAGGTTACCACACATTGTATCTACAACCTATTTTTTGCTTTCTTAATGATTACAGTTTGCTTAAAATGATCTACTGATGTATTATGCACAGGGACCACAGGACCTGTGGATCAACACTTCCCCACACAGAGGTATGACAAAAACTCCACATCTGAAAGCATCAGAAACGCAAAAGTTACTGCTGGGCTGTCACAGTGACAGCGCAGCGACAACAGCAGCCTCCTGGTATTTTCCAGATTTATCACTTTGATGGATATTACTGTTACCAATTCACGACCATCAGCAGTGTGTCATTAACAGTGCTGTCACCTGGGCACAAACGGGTGCAGCTCATAGTGTAACTTCACCCACTGTCACGCCAAAGCTTGCTCATCCTAACCAGTAAGCAGATACGTGTCAGGCAGAGGTAGACAGTGTCACGGTTCATGCCAAGATACATTTTGCACATGATCTCCTTAGCCAGGGTGCTGTCACTGTGCTGTGCTTCATCCCTCCAATTTGTCACCACCCCACAAGCTGCCCAACGTGAGTTTTACTTCTGCTGTCACCACTGATTCTTAATATATATCCTGTACTTTGAATGATGCTGCTTCAGGCACTTGCCAGGAGGACTACATTTAGCACATGAGGCCAGATCCTAGCACAAAGCAGGATCTGCAGTGAGGCTGGGACCTATTAGTCTTCCTCAGACGTCCTATTGGAGACCTGGATAGATGCAGCACCAGGTTTACAAGGTCCTAACACCCTTGACTTAACTGTCAGAGAAACAGGGAGTGCCAATGGCAAGGAAATGCTGTGTTCTCTATCTCCATGGGAACAAAAAATGGCACTTTTAACTGGTAGTATGGCCAGTCTTTTCTCAAGAGATAAGGACCACCATGTGGGCAGGATTTTTATTCTCTCTATATAAACAGATCTTTCCACTGATATCGAGTCTTGGCAACCAGGAAGGGAATTAGGTGGAAGATGAGGAATGAGCTAATTCCTCTCAAAAGTTTCACTCCAGCCTCAAAGTACTAAAATCAGGTCTTCTAATGGCCTGGTTTTTATGGGTCAGGTTTTTTTCACCCCTAGGGTACATGGAATAACACCTTCTTTTGTGCTTACAAAACAAATGCTGCCTTCCATAGTCTGGAAGAACTTAGGAAGTTTTTAATTATAAGAAAAGCAAAACGAGGACAAGGGAACTTGGACTGTGCAGAGTGCTCTGCTGGTCTGATCTAGGACAATGTGCCCTACATAGAGCTCAAATATAACATCCTTTGGGAGGCTGTCTTGCTTCCATTCAGCTTTTGTGAGACCACCCCTGCCCCTGTGGTACTAATGACAGATTCCTGAAGCATAACTAGTATCCTGGTCTTGCTATCAAAGCTGTAAACAAAACCATTAGTGGCAGGCGTGGAGAGAGGGAAAGCCATGCGCAGATGGAGGATTTATTTGAGTGATATTCTTGCAGTTTCTGCTTTCTTCCTGCTATCAGCACTGAAATAGCTCATCCCCAGCCACAGTCAGCAACTCTACCCCAGGTGGGTGACGCTTTCCCTTGATAGATACAAGGTCTGTCTTTTTTCTTGTATTTGTCTGGTTTTCCTGCCAAGAAAGTGCCATTGGACTGAGCTGAAATAGTTGCTCTTCCTTGATGGAAACCTTGTAGTTGGCAAATAGAAGGATATTAAGGAAAATAGAAAATCTTTAGATGTGTCATTAGATACTGCCATGAAAGTGTGGCCAAATTATTACTTCTCTCTCCTATATCATACTGGGCAGGAAATTCCTGAAGTCTTGTATTTGCAAACCCTTCAACAGAAAATAACACTTTTTTTTTCTTTCAAAAAGCCTTATTTATACTCCTCTTGAACATTTCTGGCACATTTTGCTAGGAAATACCTTCTGTGTATTTCTGAGCAGCAAGAACAGCTTGTGTCCACATCTACCTATTCTCCACACAACCAAACTGCAGAGAGGATGTTTCAGTGACTCAAGAGGACACTAAGGACGTGAGGTAACAACAATCCAACAGGCTCTGCAAAGGTTCCTCCAGCCCCTCCTGAGAGTCCCCATACACACAAACAGGCCCACAGAGAGTGAGAAGTGTCTGACACCAGGTCAAACTGAGAAGTTCTTTGAACATCAATCCCATCAGTGTGATCCCCTCGCCCACAGCACCACAGTACTTGCTTCAAGGGAAGCAAAATGCTGCAACAGCCCCTAATGCAACCACGGGGCTGTGTTATGGGTTTAGTTTTCTTCTGGTTTCCTCCTAGTCTGGTTTGTTGCTGCTAGTCTTGGCATTACCTGGCAAGCCAGTTTTACCTTTTCCCAATTATATCATACAATGAGAACAGTACAGCTAATGTGTTGTGCTTTAACTGGGTATACACCTAAGGATCAACTCTGCAGTGCAAATTCAGTCTTTAATACATGTTTTTAGAGTCAATGATTTCATTTTTTCTTGAAATCAGAACTCTTTTACGTCTGTCATTATTAGGTATGCCCCTTATTGTGGATCTGGACTCCACTTGCACCAAGCTGCTGGTTTCTGCTAGGTCTTTCTTAAATTACAAGGACAGATGGCTAAACTGGGACTGAGGAAGAAGTTGTTCACACTAAACAGAGACTTCTGTGTACCCCGTGGGTGGAAAGGGGTGTCTTTGTTGTACATCGCAGCTATGGGAAATATGGGGATGAAACCTCAACATAAGGAGCTGGGCAGAGGTTAGAGAAACAAGAGGAAATGAATTGTTGGGGGGTTTATACCACTTTGGACGCAATGGAAGAGAAAATGCAAGACATGCTGAATAACTGCAGCACTACCTCAACCCTTCCCTTAGGACAAACCAAAATGATTCAGAAATCCTTTGTCCATGTGTTTGGGGTTTTCTCGCCTGGACCCTAAAGACAAGCTGCACCTCTGGAGCAAGATGTCCCATATTTCAGACACAGAATAAACCCAAGTGAGGAAAAAAAGAACCCAAAGTAAGAGAGAGCACCACGAACGCAAGTACTTACAGGTGTATGTCATTTCAAAGCTGTCACTAATGTTCACAATGTCAATCTGGGGAAGGAGCTTAGGGGGTTCTGTGAGCTGAGACAACGCAAACCTAAAAGCTGCATGTTCCTGGGACTGTTGATTAGGAAATAACCCCCCTGGGAAGAAAAATAGAACAATAAGAAGAAAGGTCTTTAGCATACTTGTATTAGCAAACTTGTCAGTCCAAAATATTCCAGAGAGCAGAGGCTTCAACTCCCCAACCCAGGGAGTGCATCACCACTCAGAAACCCTCCAGCACACAAGACCTGGGGTGTTTGTGACCACTGTGGACAGGTTGGGAGCAGAAAACCTTTTCAGTCCGTATGTTATATAACACCTGGATAACATACAGGTGTATCTCCAGGCCCAGCAGCCTGCAGGACTGAGATAATACATGAAGATCAACTCAACCTCTTCACTCCCCATAACTTTAAGGAAGTGAAGTGGAAGCATTGTCATATTACCTTAATAAAGGAGGAATGAGAGTCTTTCTTCCTCCACTCACTTGTAATTAGGCCCAGTTTAAACCCTGCTGACTAGGAGGAGAGGTTTGCTACAGAAGGCTTGCAAGGCTTCCCCCACAGTGTGGGACTCTGGGATACAAGGCAGCCTGGCTGAGTTTGGTCCAACAGGTGCAATACTGGGTGGATGGGGACAGGGCTGCAAGAGCCAGAGTGATATGGGACCCATGACCAAGCAGTTGCTGCTACTGGAGATCTACTGCACTGAAAACCCCTAAATTTAACAGGTGACAGTGGCCAAACTCAAAGAGGGCAGGGAGTCAAAAGCTTGACTCGCAAAGGGATCAATCTAAACAGAAGTACGGACAAGTCCATAATCAAAGAATGATACAAATAAGACAGGAATTGGGATCAGGCTGGACCCAGGCTCAGAGCCTTTCTCCTGCCATGGACTTGGAACAAAGTGAAACGACAACCCTGCCCTAGGAAAAGTTTCCTGCTGCTCCCCCATCAGGAATCTTGGCTTGCGGCAGATCCTTTCACAGCCTCCAGAAAGATGCTATTAAATTCAGGCTGTCTTGTAATCTATATGCATTTAAAGAGAGCGCTGCTATTGGCATTTTAGGAGTAGGGAAACAAAGCACTTAGCAACAAGAGAGAATTAAAATAAAGCAGCAGAAAGTATCAATGCCCAAGATGACTTGGGGAAGATAAAAACGTGCAAAGACCTGCTATCAACGTCACTTAGCACATCTTTAGCACAGAGAGCTTCTTCTTGTGTGGAAAGGGCTATTTGTGCATCAATATCCCCCCACCTCCCCCATTCCTCCCA
>NW_008689609.1:0-450 GCF_000695815.1 Acanthisitta chloris
CATCCCAGTGCCGTCATCATCCCACTGCCATCTCCATCCTTGTGCCATCCTCATCCCAGTGCCTTCCCATCCCTGTGCCCTCCCCATCCCAGTGCCCTCCCCATCCCAGTGCCCTCCCCATCCCAGTGCCATCCTGATCCCAGTTCGTCCCCATCCCAATGCCATCCTCATCCCGGTTCATCCCCATCCCAGTGCCTCCCTATCCCAGTGCCATCCTGATCCCAGTCTATCCCCATCCCAGTCCCTCCCCGTCCCAGTACCATCCCCACCCCAGTGCCTCCCCGTCCCAGTCCCTCCCCGTCCCAGTACCTCCCCGTCCCAGTCCCTCCTCATCCCAGTGCCTCCCTATCCCAGTGCCATCCTAACCCCAGTCTATCCCCATCCCAGCGCCTCCCCATCCCAGTCCCTCCTCATCCCAGTGCCATCCCCATACCACTGCCATCTCCACCC
>NW_008689610.1:0-559 GCF_000695815.1 Acanthisitta chloris
CAGTGACAGGTTAATGGTTGGACCTGAAGAGCTTAGAGGTATCCTCTGACCTTGATGGTTCTGTGAACAATTCACACGCCAGGGGAGGTTGGGCCTCAAGAACAATTCCTTTACCGTTCAGGACTCCAGTGCCAAGTCCAGGATGCTGTGGGATGGGGAGAGTGAAGGAACACACACAATCCCCTCAAGAACCAGTTACTGCAAGCTAAGCCAGCCCTTCCCTTCTGCTCACACACTCACTCCTGGTGACTCAGGCTCTGCAGAGGTAACAGGAGTCTCGACCCAAGAGCACTCTGCCAAGGGAGTTTCCGTTCTGGATGCTCTCCAAACAGGATGGTTCTGTCGATGGGTGAATTCATCTGAGCCACAGCTTGGAGTTTTTGCAATAGAAATCTCTTCACAGACAAAGCTGACCTCAGCTATAGCTTGTGCTGTCATCCAGAGAGAAGCAAGTGCAAACAAGTCTTAATAGCCTGACATTCTATGGAAAAATGTAGCTGGACAGCACCCAGGAGAGGCTTTAACTCTTCCGCAACAGGCTACAGGTCATTCAGGAGAG
>NW_008689610.1:581-13547 GCF_000695815.1 Acanthisitta chloris
CTGAAGGACAACTCTCTTGATCCAGCACTAAAAAAAAATCTTGCATCAGAACTAGGACAGCCATTCCCACTTGAGTGCAAATTCCCACAGAAAACCCATTCCTTCGTTCCCTGACCCTTCCTTATGCTGATTTTCCATGTAGTGTGTTCAGCAGCAAACACTGACTCATCATTTGAACCACTTTCTCCATCAAAGCAGCCAAAACTAAGTCAACAAAGGAGGAGTGTGGAAAGAAACACATCAGCTCATTGCTTTAGGAGGCTGAACATTCCCAATGAAAAATGGGAGTGTGAGGACAAAGGACATGCTAACAAATGGGCAAGAGAATGTCCATCTACACCTCCAGAGGGTAACAGGGAGCTGATTCAACCCACAACACCCCGTGCAAGTGCTGCTAAGGCACAGCCCAGCAGAGCTGTCAGATGGGACGTCAGGCAGCACACACAGCACTGCTGGTATCAAGAATGTGCTGAGGAGTCCATTGGCATTGTCAAGCAGCACACACAGCACTGCTGGTATGAAGAATGTGCTGAGGAGTCCATTGGCATCTCTTTAACAGCTCCTTCCCTACAGCAAGGCCAGCTCAAACCTGCACATTCATCACTGCTTGTCCCTCTGGAGCGTTACCCAAAACTCTGATCATCTCTGTGCTACGTGAGGGCTACTCAAATTGCTTTATGACTACCAGAGCTGCAGATCTGATCTGATGGGGGAGCAGCAACTGTACTGTCATACCCTAAGAATTCCTCAACTTGAAGGGCTCAAACTTTCTGTGCTTCTCCAGACAAGCAGTGAGAAGTATTTAGTTGTCAACTGGCTAATTCTCAAGCAGAAAACTGTGTTCTGAGCAACGCTGCCACGACCATGGGTGTCCAGGGAACGCTAATGGACTGCTGACAGGCTCACAGACCTCTGCACTGGCACCAATTAAAAGCACCTCTCAAATGGAACTGGTAGACTTTATCCTGGAGATTGACTGCTTGAGTCAGTTTTATGACTGAGAGAAGCTGACTGTAAGCACTGCTACAAATCACACCTGAACAACTGCTGCACTGTCAAGAGATTGAGAGCCAAACTTCCCAGAGTCAGCAGAGAGGCTCTGTCTGTTGAAACAGGTCACCTCTCCCAAGTTCAAAACCAGCTGATCTTGCTGTTACAAAAGACACTGCACAGAGTTCCAGGGGAAATTAAAATATAAAAATGGTCATGGCCAGAACAGGCTACTCTGGAACCAAACAATATTCAGCCTGAGTAACTACAGGAGTCAGTGAGATGATTTAATATGGAGTTAAGGAACCAAGAGTACCTGTAAGTGAGCACTGTCCAAACAATCCAAGTCATGTGGTTCTCTGGTCACTGTCTGAACACCACCCACATGCACATCCTCAACAGCACTTGCACTTTATAAATAAATGCACCTGTAAATTGCTATTTCCATAACTCCTGTTGAACTGGATCTGGTCACCAGAGGGTACAGTTTGACACTGTGAAGCCTTTTAAGACACTTCCTCACAGGCTTTGCTACAGCAACTACAAGAGAATTTAACTGAAGTCTGGCAAAAATAACCAGGTATGTGACAAATCTTCAGTGTGGCACGAGCATAGAAGCCACACAGCCTCCTGCCTGAGCTTAGCTGAGTGCAAAACATCTTCATTAGGAGGCAATAATTCCCACAAAAAGGCATGGAGGAATTTAGAAATCTGGAATCTTCACTGTGATGAAGAGACTAAGCATCTGAAGTCTTCAGGTGTTTGCCTGCCAAGCATCACTTCATGCTTTGCTGGCACTGCAGCTTCATCGATCCGAAGGTTACAGTTCTTTGTGGTGGGGAGGGAAGATGCAAAACATCTTCATTAGGAGGCAATAATTCCCACAAAAAGGCATGGAGGAATTTAGAAATCTGGAATCTTCACTGTGATGAAGAGACTAAGCATCTGAAGTCTTCAGGTGTTTGCCTGCCAAGCATCACTTCATGCTTTGCTGGCACTGCAGCTTCATCGATCCGAAGGTTACAGTTCTTTGTGGTGGGGAGGGAAGAAAGTCCTTCCCCACTTCATGCTTTGCTGGCACTGCAGTTTCATCGATCCGAAGGTCACAGTTCTTTGTGGTGGGGAGGGAAGAAAGTCCTTCCCTCAAAAGGCTCTTAGTCCATCCAAAAGCCAATGAAATTCTGCTAAAACTTGGGAATTTCACCACTGGGTCTTGCTGCCAAAGGACAGAGTGACAAGGAGTGTCCATCAGGGTGCAGGAATGGTCCATGAGGCTCCATGGCAGCTTCCCTGTCCCTCCTGCCTGTCAGCACTAAAGCATCACTGCAAGGCGAAGGCAGATCATCGTTTTAATGACCTTTTCTTCCCTCACACACAGCACTTGGTCAGAGACAGCCTGAGCCAGGAGAGCAGCCCATTAAACCTCAGAACACTTCATCAGCAAAACAACATTTCCAGAGTACACAGCTTCATTTTCAGGGCAGGTTCTCCTCGCACATCATCACCTCCTGCAAGACTTCACTTTAAGCATGAGCTGCTGAGAAGAATGTGCATTTTTGCTAAGGTTATCTCCTGCTCTCCACACCCCAGCACTGGGTTGGGTTCTGAACTTCAGTCAGAGCTTCTGTGTTGGAGGAAGAAACCTAAGCCTAGATGCTGAATCACCCAGTCTGCTACACATTGGTGCTTCAGCTCAGGGAAGTGGTTTAGAGCCTTCAGCACTGTGACATCTCTCAGCTCCAGCAAAACGAGCAGGACTCAATAAGCCAGAAATCTGACATTTAGTGGCACTTTTTTCCTCGAGAAACCATTTCAAACTTGGGAAGAGCAGCAGGTTTACTACTTCTTTACTTTACTACTACTTTACTACTTCATTTCTTCTGGATGAAGTGGTACACTTTGGACAGCTGTTTGGACTAAAGACACCTGGTAGGGTTTGAATGCTGCCACAATACATGAAAAACAATGTTTGAGAAGCTTATTGTAAATACTTCTGCATTTCCTTGACTTCCACCTCTGTCAAATTAGCCAAATCTGTAATTTTGTACATCTAAAAATGATAGATGAGGTACTGAAGAGAAGCAAGTACCTAGGAATGGCTCAGTACAGAATTTAAGCCTTGCTTCTCTGGTCTCAATCTCATTAGCTTCAGTTTTATCCACAGCTCAGCCTGAAGAACTGGTTTTATTCAGACTGTAACAGTCAAAAGCTGTGGTACTTTTAGTGACTTACCAGATCAACACTAGCAAATCTGTATCACAAAACTCAATTTCAAAAGCTTCAAAATCACATGGAAAAAATCATTTGCCTTTTCAGAACTCAGTTTTCAGTTTGCACACAATTACATCTTGAACATGTCACAACATTTCCCTTTGAAACCATAACCTTGAAACATTCAAAACCATCAAGAACCTGAAGCCCCACCCAGAGCATCCAGATACTGCAGAGAATTGTGACCTGGCAGTCCACAGCAGTTTGGGGTTACACCTAGATGTAGGCAAGACATCCTGAGCTCACTGGTCCTTTCCTTTGAGTCTGGACCAAATGTCTCAATGTAAACCCACTGGAGGAAGCCAGAACAGTCACAATTTTCTGTTCCCCATGTTTGAGGCATACAGAACAGAAGCAAACCCACAGCACTGTACCAGCTGCAACAGAGCAGAACCCAAAGTCTCTAGATCCTTCCCTAGTCCATGAGGATTCTCCCTTGAGAAGTGTTAGGTCTAGGATTTTGGATTGCCTTATATATTTACATATATATAAATATATATATGTGTGTGTATATATATATATATATATATCAAAAGAAATAAAAATGTCACATTCCCAACACCAAGTCAGTTTGTTGTTTTTTTTTGGAAAGTGGTTAATGCAGGAGCAAAAAAGATGCAGTGGTTAAAATGACCCAACATCCCCAGAAGAAATGATATGAAGAACAAGGACATTTTTGGGGTATAAAGTTAGTAGTCAAATTCTCCAAGGACGTCTTTTTGGTTTTGCTTTTTGGTTGCTTTTTTTTTGTTTTATTTTTTTTTTGTTTCCATTTCACAGCCAAATGTTGTGTTTTCCACCACCTCCTTGAGCTAACACTTGAATCTCTGCCAGGGTCCAAATTCAGGTAATTTGTTTTTGCCTCTAACGTCACTTGGTTCTTGGCTACTAACCTTTCATGTTACTCTTGGATTTGTCAGTTTGCTTGCCTGTGGGGGTTTGGGCCTGCTGCCCCTGCCCACTGGAAGAGGCTGCCTGCTGTGCTGCTTTCTGCTTTAACATTGTCCAGTCGAATGTGTAGTCATATTGGTGGTTCAAGGTCCTGCAAAACAGGGAAATGCTTCACTGTAACACATCGTAACTTCCTTAGTGCTAATACCAAGCCTGAAGTCCCAGGACTAGAGGATAACTCTTTTGTAAGCTGCTTTAGAGATTAGGAATGGTATAGAAATGCTAAGTATTACTAACTTAAAGGGATTCTTGAAGGAAGCCCAAATACCATCTAGAGGTGTTTCCTCACTGGTTACATTAAGGTCTGCACTGGTGGGAGCAGCACTTCCTCCCAGCTCACCTCACCACTGAGCTTCTGAGCTTCAAATGATATGTATAATCTCAAGGAGAGGCTGCAGCATTGTACAGCACTGAACCGAAAGTGCTTTGGATTCCAGGAACCTGGAGGGAGACTCCAGGGATCAGCACCAGACTCCAGGGATCAGCACCAGCCCTTCTTTGGACTGATGCTGTTCTCTCCACGAGGCTGAATTTATGTTCAGGTTGCTCTAACAAGCTCAGGGAAGCAGCACTATCCCTCTCCACTGCAATCCATCTCCTGGGCACCACAGTGTCCCATCACCAATTTCCAAACATAAAAACCTTCAAAGACTTGTACCAAGGGGTCAATTCCTTAAGCTCCTTGCAACAGCACCTGAAGCACAGGCCTAGCCCCTTAGGACTGGTGATCACATCACACAGTGCACAAACAAGAATCTTTTTCCTTTAACATGGAATATTGAATATTTTCAGGTCCTTTAAACAGCTTTTCCAACTGAAATGAAGGAAAGGAGCACAGAACTCCCTACCACCACACACACACGGAGCAGCTCTCTGCAGTGCAGCTCCCACAGAGCAGTTCCCAACAGGTGAGGCCCTGACAAGTGTCTGTACTTCTCCACTTGGAGACTGACCTGAAAAGAATGCGGAATAATTGCCTCAGATACATGTAATCTGGTGCCTCTTCAAAGCGCAGGCCACGACAGTAGTTCAGGTACATGGCAAATTCTGCAGGGAATCCCTGTAAATCAACAGTGTTAATCAAGCCATGGCTTCTAAACAACCCCAGAAGTAGGCAAAAAGATGTATTTCTGCCTCTAATAGCTGTGAATTAATTCCACTTTGCCCCAGTTGTTAACTCATTCTGTGTTTCAGACAGTGGATTGGATCAGGGCCCCAGGTAGACATTCCTGCCCCAAACTGTTACCTGATGCCTGTTCTGCAATCACAACTTCTCTGCTGCCAACACCTTCACCATACAACTTATTTATAAAGCTCTTCCTTCACCCTAATTAAACCTCGTTGTTATTATCTGGGTCTCTAAGATAATAAGTGCTAATTGTCTCTTAAGAGATTCCACTCTTGTTTCCTCGATAATCCACTTGAGCATGCTAGAGGCAAGGTCAGTTACCAGCGTTGAGGGTGGAAACTGAAATCAGGAGAACCTTCAAAGGTTCCCTGTCTTACATGTTTACACCTTTAGTGCCATATTAAAGCCTAACTGTACACAGGGAAATGAATCCAGCACAGAGCTGTACAGAAACACAGGGTGTAACATCCCTGGGAGTATTCCAGGCCAGGCTGGATGGGGCTTGGAGCAACCTGGGCTAGGGGAATGTGTCTCTGCCCACAGCAGGGGGTGGGATGAGATGATCTTTAAGGTCTTTTCCAACCCAAACCAGACTGTGATTCTCTGACCAGTTCAGTTTGGAAGATGCTGTCAGACTAAGGGTTTAGAGATGTGCAATCCTTGGTGCTGTTGATATGTCACAACTACCCCATGTCCTCAAGGGCCTTTGTTAACAAGCATGTGGCTGCCACAGTGCAAGAGAAATCTCAAGACCCAAAGGACAACACTGGAAAAACATCATCCTGCAACATGGATTTAAAGATCACTTGGATCCAACTCCACTTCAGCCTCTGAGGGAGAGAAGACAACACAAACCATTCTGCAGAGGCAGAAACAAGTGTATGTGGCCTAGCCAGACAGCTCTACCTTGGTTTTTTGTTCACTTGTACATGTCAAACTTGCACTGTGGAAGCTGAAGAAATGAATGAGCCTCACCTAAGAGAGCGGGAGAGGCTGCACAGCCAACAGGCAGTGAGACCTGAGTGCTGGTGGCATGCACTCTGCCAGGAAACAGCAGCAAACGCCAGCCCTGTTACACACAGTCACAGTCTTGCTGGGTGGTCAAACACAAGACACCCAGAGCCTGCCAGAGAAGTATTATTCAGCAGCAAAT
This sequence comes from Acanthisitta chloris, assembly GCF_000695815.1. Classification (NCBI taxonomy): domain Eukaryota; kingdom Metazoa; phylum Chordata; class Aves; order Passeriformes; family Acanthisittidae; genus Acanthisitta; species Acanthisitta chloris. The sequence continues at coordinate 7,076 of NW_008689610.1, forward strand.
GCCATGTGAGTCTATCTAATAAACTGGCTCTAGCTTGAAACAAAAAAACACCAACAACAAAACAAACAAGAACAGAACTTCCATTTGCCAGTATGACATCACTTGGAACCTCTTACCTTACACAAAACCTCAACAGGAGTGGACATTTTCTTTTCACTAATCTTTTCATACTTTTGCTTCTTTGTTGCAGCCTGTGGAACATGTAGGTCACAACATAAGAGATATTGCGCAACACTGGGTTAACAAGGACAGCAGCAAACAAAAAAAAATGACAAAAATCCTTTGGTCAACCAGAAGTATTTGATGTGAAATCTCCAAGTCCCACACTCTTATTGCAAAGAGAATGAAGGTCAATCTGGTATTAAGGTTTGGACACAGTTTAATACCATTTGTCGCAGTCTAATGCTTCCATCACATGGCACACCTCGTGTAGTTCTAGCTGCTGCTTTTGTCCACTCAACACACCAGACTGGCACTCCCACTGCCAAGGCTGTGTTAATTCCCACTCAGTGCCCCATTCAGGGTGTTTCAGTAAGCCCCTGGTGCATTCATTTGCAGCTGAAGAGTTCCAGGGTCCCACAGGCTGCTGCCTTACAGCTGCAACACCACTGGAGTTACACAACTCCCACAACGAGGAAGAAAAAACAATTAAAACCTGAAAACAACTCCCTGAAATCTAGAGAAGTAAGGAATATTTGCCATGCTGGTGCTTGGCTGCCATACATGGAAACACTGGAACAAGCCTGTTGCAGCTAATAATTACTCAGCCCTGCCATAACCTGCAGTGAAGATACCACTGAGGCTGAACTCGCTAGGCAAGAGATTATTTCCATGCTCTCTCTCATTCCAAAAGCCACTAACAATGTTATTTTCTATTTCCCAAATGGGCTAAGCCTCCACCAGGACAATAATCATTGGCAAAGATGATGTAAGCTATTGTTTAGCATAAGTTTTAAGGCAGTCTAACAACACACATGGTAAGAGGCAGAAAGAACCTTTATTCCACACTATAAATACCATGTGCTTTGGGGAAAAGCTGCTTTGTACAACTGCAGCTAAACATTATATAAAGCCATCTCTGCTGACCAGCAGGCTGAGGCATGATCCCCAAACATGAAAAAAATCACAGGGAGGGGGGAAAAAAGGCACCACAACCTACCTTTAATCCTTGCCAAGGCAGACTGGTTCTGTTAAAGTACATCAATACATAGCCTAGAGACTCCATGTCATCCCGACGACTGCAGGGAGAGGAGAACACAGAGAATTACCCATTCTGCCATTCCACAGTGCAAACATTCCCAATGTAAATAACACAGAGCTAAGGAATAAACCCTAAGCTTTAGTGCTAAGGTCTCTTTCTAAATACAGCCAAGACACCAAGGTGTTCATAATTCCACTGGAAGTCTTCCCAAGTGAAAGATCCTATTAGTTTTCCAATCAAGGAACACTCACTAGGTACTGTGTGCTCAAAGTTTCCATCTGCAGGTACATTAATTTGGGAAAGAAATCTTTGGAAAATGAAAAAAAAAAGATGCCTTTGCTCTCTTCCTATGAGAAGGCTGTTTCAGGGCAGCTGGAGAACTCCAAGGTGATCCATGCACAGACTTCACTGAGAACCTGCACACAAGCTCACAGGAGAGGGCTCAAATGCTTTCTGTACTGCACATGCATCCCACATCCACCCTTCAGCCACAGAAACACCACCACACTTTGCTACACAGCTCTCCTGAGTGCTAACACTGGTACAGTTCACTCAAGTGAGAGAAACTCTCCAGGATTTTTTTCCTCTTGGCAAAGTTGCCTCTTCCCAGCTGTGGTAAAATCAGATTCTTCCTGACTGCCCCCCTGCAGCTGACATCTATTTAACAGGAGACAGCAGAATAACGTACTTTTCTCCTCCCAGCTCCCTTCTGGAGAGAACTTGAGTGTTGCTGCTGCTGTGCCACCTACATCTGCAAGGAAAGGATTTAAGTGGTGGCAGAAAGACTAAGCACTTACTCCAGGGAGGGGAGAGCCACACTGCAAACAGGGTTATGCATCCAGGAGAGGGTGAAACAGCTCCCTGAAGTGAGAACTTGGACAGATCTATCTCCAGATCTTGATATGAGAAGAAAGAAGCTGCTAGTGCTGCTTTATGTCATAACCAACCCAATATAACCACTAATCATCCCCAGAATCACCCTCCACTCCTGTGCCAGCTATCTGATTCTGTGGGGAACAGCTGGAAAGCTATCCCAGCAGAAAATCAGCTTGGCTCCCTAAAGCTTTTACCACAAGCCCCCCCCCAAAGCACTAATGTGCTCAGAGGTCAGGGAAGAGGAGATTAGTTCCCTCCTCTTGACAGCAGCTAGCTCTGAGATCATCTCAGCTGCAACATGAAACCACGAAGGCAGAGGGAGGAAAAATGAGAGTAAGACCACAAAGTCCAGCCAGCAAAAACTTGCTAATTCCATTGGAACTGCAGATTTTAATCACCCACAGGATTCAGTGAACCTGTCTGGGGCCATGACATAAAATGATGTTCGCAATAAAGGGATTAACAGTCTCCATTCCCCATTGTTTTAATGTTTATGTCGTGATTTTGTAGTAGGAAAGATTCAGTTCTGTCAATCTGTAACGGATACATCACATTTGAGCATATAAAAGTGATTTTCAGGATTTGGGGAACAGGACAATATTCTCCACTACTAAACCAAGACATGGGTAACATTGCCAACAGCTCCTTGAGCACAGCTGTCATTACCTATAGGAAAACATGTTCCAGAACAGATAAAAGTACAGGAGTAATGGCTGAAATATTCTGCCATAAGCTTCAGAACTGGTTTCTCTTGATTATAGGAAAGTATTCCTTGTTTGCCTCACTCTTGGCTTGAACTAGACAATTTAGCAGCTTCAGCATGCACAGAGCTACATCTCTAATTATAATCTAACTCCCATTACCAGCAGATATGGTGTAAGACCTCCAACTAAACTCAAAAGCAACAGCCCTTTGCAGGTCCCTCTTTCACTCTCAGCACAGCTATTCCCATACCAGAACACTCTGGGATGTAAGAAATGTGATTCCTTCAGGAATGACACCTGTCATTTACCCTCCCTGACCCACATGTCAAATAGGCTTAAATAATGACACTGACAGGCAATAAAATACCCCTAAGGAACCTCATGGAAATTAAAGCAAAGAGGAAACCTGGAGCATTCTAGAGCACCAACTATTTGTGAATTACATGTTCTGTTGAAGTTGACCACTAGAAATTCTGCCATTCCCACCTTGATTAAAAGGAAGGTCAGAGCCACAGACATTCATGGAAGTTTTAACTATCCAAGAGCCCTCAGTGTCATGTGGCAAATCCATACTATTACACTTGTGCATCAGGATATTCAGGCACACAGGTGAGGAAGAGAACAGAGGCATCACCACTTTGTATCTCACTTGCAAACAACCTGCAGTGCTCTCCTCACTGGCAGGAAACACTGTAGGAGCACTTATGTTTTTGATCCAGATGATAAAAATGTGTTTGTTGATTAAGCAAAGCTCAAACATACAAACATATCCACATGTGTACTATAAGACACGTGACTGACTACACCAGAAACTAAAGCACAGTGTGAGTGAAGGGTAAGATATTTAAGTCTCGCCTGCAGGCAAAAGAAGAAACAATAGTTTATTAGCTTGAAGAGAGTGAGAAAACAGGACACAGACACAGCTTGAGAACACCTTTTCTGGTTACAGGAAGGCACCTCAAGCCAGTCAGCAGTGGTCTCAACAGGTACCAACACATCAGCAACATTTTTTATTTTCTATTCCATTTGGGAAGCTCCTCTGACAGATCCACATCAAAGCATGGCTTAGCCTTGAAAACAGCCCTAACTGCATGCAGAACAGCCACCTCATGTCTGTGAGACTTACAGTCTGTTCAAGAGGCAAATGAGGTGCTTGGATTTTCCCCCCACCCTTGCACAAAGAGGAGAATTTGCAAAGGGATGGACACAGTTATGCACCCAGAATGAGTTCAGACACTCAGAGTTTACCCAGATGCCCCTGGACTCACCTCTGCTCAATGCCAAGGTGTGCATTGATACTGGCATACCGAGCTGTGCCAGTGAGGTTTTTGTCTTCTCTGTAGGGTATGTGTTGCCTTGTCCTGTTGTCTCGGTACTTTTTGGCCAAACCAAAGTCAATAAGGAATAACTTAAAAGAAAAATGAAAATAGGTTAGATTTCTATACAATGCAAGGAATTCCCAATTTCTTTCACTTAGGCATTAGCTACATTTTAAGACACCCAGACAGCGCAACAGCCTCTAGTTAAAAGAAGCAAAGTAAAGCTTGAACTAGTCAGTTAAAAACAGAGAATTAGTTGAAGCCTTTCCTCAATCCACTGGGAGAGATTAGATTGTCCTACGACTATTTGATATAACTCTTGTAGTTCCTACCCCATGAGCTCAGTGCACGGCTGAGGGAGGAAGGAGCACGTGTGAGAGCACAGCACAAACCCCACTGGCACTGCAGCAGGTCTCACACACACACACACACACACAGAGTTAATGGCAGCTCAGCAGCTTAATGCAAATGATGCACACCCTGCAATCTTCTGTCCCCAAGAGCAGTGCCCATTCTGCACAGCACAAGGCCCAAAACTTCAACTGCAAACAAGACATTTTGCTGGCAGCTCTTTCTGAGACTCCTAGAACGCCCTCACAGCAGTGTGACCAACTCAAGGATGATATTAGTTCAGCCAGAAAGCTGGAGCCTATAATGGGATCCAATTTGGGTTTCTAATAACCAATCTTGCCCAATGATTTGACATGTAGCAACACCTGAGTGTGTGTCAATCTGTGTGCTAACAGCCAGCCCACTGTAAAGGTTCATCCTGACTGTGCCTTCTCATGAAGAGACTTCAGGACTGGGCAAAAAAAGCTGAGGCAGAAGTACATGAAGAACATCCCAAATTCTACCAATTAGTCTTCAAGCTACAAATCATCAGCTCCTGATTTCAACACTGGATTAATGCAACAGGATCAAATACTACAACCCCTACAGATTCACAAATGCTGCACAAGTAGCTTTGGTAAAGAAAGCATGTGATGGAAAGAAGACATTTAAGGTAAAGCCTCAGTAAAAACCAACTCAGTATCACTTAAAGCTGATTCCAGGCCAGAAGATGCAGCTTGGAAGCAAACTGGAGCTGATCTGCAGGTACACTGCATGCAAGACTGAAACAAGGGCTCACTCTGGCACACTCAAGTGCTGTGAATTATGAAGTGACACTTGCCAAGTGTCCAAGACACTGAAAGTCTCTGAACTGCGCAGCAGCTGTTTCAGAATTCTGGTTGAAGATGATTTTCTAACTATAGTAAGTCTAGACAGGAAAAAAGCAAAGCTAAAAACCTCTTAAACTGCTGGTGCTGGAGCAAAAAAACCTGGGGTTGAAGTCTTGCCATGGTTTCTATGCAGCCACAAAGCACAGCAGATCTGCATTTGCTATTCTGCTGAAAGTCACTCAAAGCTCTGAGCAAGAGGACAAAACCCCAAATACACTGCTCAGCCAGTTCAGAGGGGAGGTCTTGGCTTTGCTGCACCTGCCACTGCTAACACTCCAGGTACTCAGTGAACCTGGACATGTTCCCTGGCTACCAGGAAATCACTGGCTATACCAGGAAACATCTGATACTCAACTCCCAGAGCACACACTATAAAGCTTTATGTGATTACTACACTGCAAACGCAACTTTCCTAGAAGCAAAACCTGAGCTCAGATACAATCCCTAATTTCCTGGTGAAAGCCTCTGACGAGGAGTTTGCTGCTTCTGTAGGGCCTTTACCCCTTAGATTAACCAAAATCCTGTGCCTTGAGAAGGGAAAAAACCAAACCTGTACACATCAGAGTATTTTCACGGCACCTTTAGTTACAAACACTCGAAACAACTCAAAGTTTTCATGTGCTTTCTGCAAGCCAGGGGATCTTGCTGCTAATTAACGCATGAAGGGACAAAGCCACAGTTCATGGATCACAAGGGTTAAAACAAAGTGTGTCTCTAACACACAAACAGGTGTCTAGCCCTGTGAGATTACTTTCTTCCAAGGAGTTATAAATGATGCTCTGCTTCTTCCACAGCGGCTACAAGCTCTTGATACTGGACTGGAAACAGGTTATTCTGCATTTTTTCCAAGAGATATGGGTAGAACCTCTTAAAAACAAGGAATCAATTCCCCAACACAGACCTGTTTTGTGCTAGTCAAATAACTGGGTATTGTTTTACAGCACGGATTTCCCTGGGGAGGTTTACTCTGTTCCCAAGCTCAGGACCAGTCTGTATTTCCCTCTGGATGGGTGGAGGGCAAAGGAGTAAGTCTTGCAAAGAATGGAGTGGGAAGACACAGCCTAACATGGATGAGCACAGTGTCCCAATGCCAGCAGGAAGAGACATTCCCACAGATAACCTCATCCCACCTTCACTCTGTTTGTTGCACTA
>NW_008689610.1:13572-16318 GCF_000695815.1 Acanthisitta chloris
TTTGCCAAGAGCAACTAAAGAAGCAGATCAAAGCCTGAGCCTCTGCTAAGTTTCAGGCGCAGACAACAGCAGCCTGTCAGCTTGTGTACAGCAGCTCACTCCTGGGACTTCATCCATGAAGATACTGTGGAAAGCTACTGATTCCAGGGCCAAACTCCTGAGCTATGATTCATATTCAGCAATTTCCAGCTGTCCTGCTACCACCTGGCATATGTCTTCCTTTCTCTCCAATTCACCTCCTCTTCAGGAGTCACAAACACAACACTTAACACTGCCAAGACACAGCTTGGTGGAGTCAGTTCATTCTCTAAGCATAATGGATGAAAATATTAGTCTTCGTTACATATTTGAGGCAAAAACTGCCCAGGAAGGAGTTTGGCTGAAGTGATAACTTCTCCACGTGAATCCATAGGCATTGCAGGAACCCCTTGGGAAGGCAAGCAGGGAGCTGCACACAGAAGCCCAGCAGGGTGAAATGTCTATCCTTCAACAGCCTTGGGAGTTTTCAAGGCCAAAACCCAAACCTGAAACCAAGTACATTTAGCCCTGTCAGAGTTTAGAAATAATTCCACAATTTCCACAAGCGCCACAGGGAAACATCTTAGTAATGTTACATGTTTGCCAAGTATGTCTGAATAATGCCAACATAAGAGGTGCTTTTGCAAGGTCTACATTCTCCAGGGAAAAAAAAAAAAAGGAAAAAAAAACCAAGAAAAAAAAGGAAAAAAAAGGAAAAAAAAAAACAACCAAAAAGAACTGAAAGAAAAATAAAAGCACATGAATTTGGGGTTGAGGTTGGAATAGGAGACAGTTCAGACCTGGTTTAATCCTGAGAAAGATGGGTCCTGAGAAGTACTAACAGTCATGCTTCTTTTCCTCTTCCCCACTGGAGATTCTAAACACTGAACAAACAATAGAGGGTGGCAGTGCATCAAACAGGATTGCTTACATTGCAACATTGGCCGGCGCAGACAGGCAACACCGAGGCGTTCGAGAGAGAACAGGGTAGCCAAATGCCATCCTTCTTCCACCAAGCACTGGACTTTGCCCAAAAAAATGCATCATTCCATTTATTATTTTTTTGGAATTATCGTTTTTGGTTTTTTGGGTTTTTTTTTTCTCTCCAAGGAGGTAATTTGAAGCTGTGACAAGGTAAATTTCAACTGTGAGCCGCTCCAAAATGGCACTGCCTTGACCAGGGATAGCAAATGGTGACATTTGGCTCTGGTAAAAAAGGAGATTTGAAGGTTTGGCTTCCAAAAAAGGAGCCTTTGGGTCCACAAACTGCCCTTCCCCCATAAGATGTTTAGAAAAAGGAAATAAATCTTCAGTAAGGAAGAGGTAGAAGGCATTTAGTCACCTTAAAAGTTTACTTTCATAAGCATGCAGGGCTTGTTGCTAGCAGAGCTGGAAATTCATCTTTTCAAGTGGGAGCGAAATTCCTCCCAATCACCAAATTAAAATTTGGAAAAAAATCAATTCAATTTCGGGTTTTTTGGTTTTTTTAGATATAACTGACAGGAAGCTACTGGAACAAGATTACCATGCTATTCTAGTCTTTGAGCTGGTTTTCTTTAAGCTGTGTAGAGTCATCTCTAAAAATCCCCAAACTACACTGAGCTAGAAAAAGGATCATTAAATACTGTGTGGTGCCAAGTGTTCCCTAGGTGAAGCACTTGATTCCAACCTGAAGTGACCCATTCCTCATTTGGCTCATGTCAAACTACCAATCTGCACTTGGGGCAAGAATTTCCCTCCTTTCTAACCCCCTGAAACATAAATGAAGCACAAACCCACAGTGTTTACCACCATAGCATTTTGTGGCTCCCTAACTAGGCTATTAATGGGGAAAAAAATATCATGGGTTACAGGTAATTTTGTCTTTCCTTTCAGCTGAGGCAAATCTAATGTGTTCCTCCTCTAAAGTAAGCACAGCAGCGATTTCTAGGCCATTAATCCACATCAAGATGAACTAGAGTGCAGCAATGCCAACCTAGCATGACTGTGCAAAAGTAGAGAAAAAATGGCCCCAAAAAAGAACAACTGGAAATCAGAAACTAAAACTAGGAAAAAAACAAAACAAAAAATAAAAAGTGTTCAAGTTCTACTCTAAGTCATGCCAGAAATTAAGGAGCCTAACTGCTCAACACAGCAGAGAAAAACAGAGCTCTACAGAGGGAAAGTGTGAAACTTGGGAACAAGCAAAGTTTAACAGCAACAGGATTACATGAAGACTGGCTTTCAGCTGGAATTCCAAAAGCTTTTCCAACAATGGTTGTAGCTAAACACTCAGTGCATTGCACCTCTTCATACAAGAGCTGTTATCTCATGTTAATCAAGCCTTCCCCTTCTAGCTCATGGCCCTGCAGTTGGCATTCATACAGGCAAACAAAGGTAAACATTTGTACTGCTGGTAGTGCCTAAAGAGATGAGACATTCTCGGGTGGCATATAGAGAAGATAAGTGGGAATCTTGCTTCCAATAAACAGCTTGATCACGTCCATTTGTCCTGGAGTTAATTTCTAGTCAGTAGCATGCTTAATGCATTGCCAATGCTGCCTGTCTGCCCGAGCTCACACACAAATTGCAGGATTAAGCATATTGCACTCAAGAGAACTAAACAGAAAATTAAAAGGTTGGCTTCTAGGGAAGGTTTTCAACAGCAAACATGCACTTCTCACTAAGTTGATACCCAGCCCCGAAGTGCAACCACCTCAGCCCACCCACCCCACCCCCTCAAGCTCTT
>NW_008689610.1:16335-28842 GCF_000695815.1 Acanthisitta chloris
ATTGAGAACAATTTTGTACATATGCAGGTGTTCTGCAAGTTTTGCATCGACATATTTGCAGCATTTCTTTTGTTCATAAAGGCAACTGGTCTACATGTTGGCTGTTAGTCTCATCCACAGTTCTGCTGGCTGAAGAGTTCTCTTTACCAGTCTGTCACTGCAAGGTTTAATGCCCTGGTGACTGGTAGGTCAGGAGCTCCCACGTTGGCACAGATTCTTTTCATCCCAGGAAATCAGTACCAAAGCCAAAGGGAACATTTGACTTTAGCACTGAGGAAAAAAATGCTTGTTACAACAGTGATCCTGGTAACAAAACTCCAGCACTGATCAAAGCAGCCAAGGATTCCCTGGGGTTAGTTAATATGATCTTGTTGCAAGATGCTTTCTAGGCTTGCAATCAAGTGCATGTCCCAGGGTGGGTCAGAGACCCACGTGTAAGCCACTGCATTTAGGAGTGGGCACAGGAAAACCAAGTTCTCACAGCAAAGAACCATGGCTTAGCATCCAAACCATCTGTGCAGCTGGAATCAAATCCCCCAGGCATTCCCTCTGGATGTTGGAAACAAAGAGCTTTGGACTAACCTTATTACAGTGACGCCCAATACCCATTAGGAAGTTATCTGGTTTAATGTCTCTGTGTATAAAATTCTTTGTGTGCACATATTCAATTCTACTGATCATCTGTAAAACAAACCAGCAACAGAACAGGTCAGATTTCAGTGAGAGCAACACAGTTCAGTTGAACCCTTAATGAAAACATGGATTCTCAGTGTTACCTTCCTCTGCAGCTTCAGTTTATGTATTTGCTTCAGGAAAACCAACTCTTTTTAAAATGCTGTTCAAATACGTTTATTTCATATGCTGAAATTCCACAATCTTGGCCAGGAACTGAGAGATTAAATACCTGAACTACTTCCCAGATATCCGAGTTCATGTTCTAAGTATAGCATCTCATTAAAGAGTCATTTCTTTCTCTTACTTCAAAGGTTTTCTCCCTACAAGACGATTTTAAAGCTCACTCCCTCCCCCTGTCCCAGTTACTCATTCATCTGGTTATTCATTCATCATCAGACATCACTTTTCCAGATAACAGTTTTCACAGAGCAAGTACCAACTTGATGGTGGCCCGTCCTGTCATATCTAGGCTACTGTGATCCTGGAATAAGAGTTAGCAGTGGAGAGGCAAAGACTCTCTGGCACATCTGCATCATCACACACAGCCACACCATTTCCTGTGTAGGAGATCACAGCAGTGTGTGTGTGGCACAGCTTCCCAGCTCCTGAACACTCCTCCTGCAGCCTGGAGTGAGCGGAATAGTTACACCATACCCCTGACAGCTGCTCTGGACTATGCCCTACCAGCCAATTCTGCACACTGATATCACACATTCCCATCTATGTTTCCCAGGTGACATCTATTTAGTGTTTACCATCCAAAGGATACTGCAGAAACCCACAGAGATTCCCTGGTAACACCCAGACTAGCTAACTGAGCAGGCAAATGGCTCTCCAAACCACTCATCTGAAGGCAGCTGAGAACAGGGACAGCTGACCTTGTCTCCATACAAATGCCTTGAGCTTCCTTGGCCCAAAGCCTGGGATTCTACGAGCACTTGGCTAAGTGACAACTTGGTACTAACATCAGTTATGTAATGTTAGATGAAATTTAAACTACCATTGAAAATTCAACTTGAGAAACCCTCACTGCTCTTCAAGGAGCTGAAACAGCACAATCAAGCTATTTACTGAGCAGCAAGAAATAAATATGGGGGCCCATTTCAAACCCTGGGTTCTCATGACCAACTTGGAAAAGTATCAATTGCTTGGGAAAAAAGACCTAACAGAGCTCAGTTTGAGAGGCCTTGGTGAAGTCTGAGGTGGAGTGGCATCTCCACTAACAGCTTTAAGAAGTGTCTTGGAGCACCAAGCAAGCAAGACAGGCTTTATTAGCTCATGGCCTGGTCCTGGAAGTTACAGAGGGTGTGAGTGCGCAGGGACAGGCAAGCACAGCCCCATGGACTGCACTGCCCACGTGGCACTGCAGCTGGCCAACACCCAACAGCTTCCAGGGAACCAACCCTAACTGCCTCAGACCTTCACGGCTGATACTGGCAGTGATTCCACCCACATCAGGCTAGATACTCTAAGAATGTTGCCCTTGTTAGTCGTGCAGCAGGAAGGAGCTGTGCTGCCCTCCCACTATGCCATTTTGTAGGCCAGAGCAGACAGAAACCACCATTTCTTCGCCCCTATATAGGTCAAGTGTTCACTTAGCTCTATATAAATAAAACATTATTTAACCCACTTAAAAAGAAGAGCATTGCACACCATCCCTCAGGGCTCTGAGCCTCCCCCAGTGAGGTGCACATACCTGGTCTGCTAGCATGAGGACTGTTTTCATCGTAAACCTGCGAGAACAGAAGTTGAACAGGTCTTCAAGGCTGGGCCCAAGAAGATCCATGACTAGAACATTGTAGTCCTTTTCTTGACCATACCACCTGCAACAAAAAAAATCACCCAGAATTAGCAGGGATCCTAGTGCAGTCCAGGATGGTATCAACCCTCTTGGCTGCAAGGGCACATTGACTGATGTTCAGTATTGAAAGCTAACGAGAAACTGAGGCTAATAGTGTCTTATTTTTCCTGGAAACCAAAGTCTGAGCACAAACCAGACACAAGTTGGCAAATGTGTATGTGTACATTTACCTCTCCTTGAAGAAAAAACATTACTACACTTCAGCAGCAACTGAAATAGCAACCACCACCACCAAAACACAACCAGAAAGCAGCCAATATGTGCCAGTACTGTGGTGTGTGTACAACACCTGGACTGAAACTCATCTGCAGGACACCATACACCCACTCACTGTTTCCACCATTTCACTTCACAAAACCATCTTGACATGCTTCAGACTTTGACTTCCTCTACGACAGACCAGTTAACTCATACATCACCTCTTAACTTGTTCCCAAACCTAATAAATGGCAATCAAGTTCTGCTGTGCAATTAAGTAGAATATAAAGGCTCTTTATCAAGTTTTCAAGATCACAGAGGGAGAATCACCTAAGTGTCATAAAAGCAGAAACACAAAGGTAACAAAACAATTGCAGTCAGACTGTGATATTCACCTTTAAGTACCTGATGTATCAATTTTGGGCAAAAAATAAGGGTTACCAATGCTTAGATGACAAGCACAAGTCCTTCCATGCATACTTTCCCTTTCAATCCATGCCTGGCATTTCCATCACAGCATTGCTTTATGGTATCTACAGCCAGGGAATAGAATCTTACCACCTCAGCTGCCTGGGAGGACCTGGAGTCACACCCTTCACATCTCAGCTCTGGATTTCCATACTTTGAACAGGCACTGAAAGACAGAACCTGACTGTTCTTTTCTGCAGTCCTGCACATCCCAGATACCTACAGCTCTGTGTGAGACACTGTGAAGCTGTGCTGAGCACCACTGTGTCCTGCAGAGGTTTGACACCTTATTGATCACAGTGCTGCAGTTCTGCCTTTGCCAGGCACCTAGTCCTTAGGACAAAGTCCTAGTGCCTGCCCAGCTCTCTCCTGCAGGAGTCAAAGTTTCCATCAACAGTGGCACAGACAAGATACACCAAAAATAAACCTCATAACAAGACCAGGCAGATAAAAAAAATAAATCAAGATTCAGCTCAAAGTAGTAACTGAGGCTTAAATATCTGTATAGACATTGTATTTCCACTTTAGGCAATGACTCCAGTAGACTAACGCATAGTTGTCTGGAAAATAGTTACCACTGATAAAGTCAACAAATTCCTTGGTAGTCTCAGGATTCCAAGCTTAGCTGGGGTAGTAAAGGAAAATGTTTACAAAGCCACAGAGAAAAGATTCTATATTTGGATTTGTTTCAGGAACTACAGGCCTGTACCTTCCCTGTCAGGATTCAAGCAGGATCCATGCACTTCACTCTGCATTGTCAGAGACTTAATAAAAGTTATCAGGACCTTTATCCCTTCCCTACATCAAAATGGGATGCAGAAGATACACATTTGAAAGGATTCATTCAAATGAAATACTAACAGTTTTTCTCCAATGTACTAATGATCATACTAAGACTAAGTCTTACTTACCAGGTTTTGCTTTCCAAAAATTGATTGACTGTACTACAGTGCAGATAAACACCCCAAACTCCAAGTGACTCAGCTAGGAAAACATGCTGATGGCTTGGTTTGATAGAGTTCTCATATAAAAGTTGATAATTCTAATATAAAAGAGGTTAATAGGCACACTGCAACCTGACTCTGAGCCATGAAACATATGTATTTTAAGACCACCTGCCTGGCTAGGCCCTTTTAAGGAGTGATAATTCCTTGGCTGAGCTCCTTTAAACTGCAAGAGCAACCAAGAAGGCAGGAATGGAGAGCCAAAATGAGATGATGCCAAGGTAAGTTCTTAATCGCCAGTTTCAGCTGAAGAATTTTTGTCTACGTAAATCTACTTCTTGGTTCCTCTCAAACCCTCCAATGTAAAGAGCTGAGTAGTTCTGACAATGCTCTACAAACACCTCCATGGGACACAGGCGAAAATGAAACATTATGGTCATCTGAAATAACGAGAACTGGACCAAATGACCTCTCTAGTTACTCTGTCCTATGACATTTAGGTTTGTTGTGACAAAGTCCAGAGTAATGAGGTGAATTGAAGCATTCTAAGGAGCAAATCAAGATCTAGATAAATTGTTCTCTTCAAGAAATGGAAATCCAAGTCAGATGCTGAGGGCAATTGTGAGTACAGTAATGGTTCAGTGCCCAAGAGATGCAGTGTAAGGGAAAAGGATCAAAGATCAGCCTTCAGCTGAGCCAAGAACATCTAGTCAGAGCATCACAGACAGAGCAAAGCTGACGCAAAGGAAGCCCATCCTGGGAGGTACATTGCCAAAAGCCTCGGGTCCCTCTACAGGGATCTGTGTGCTGAGTAAGTGCAGCAATTCAGGTTGATTGCACAACCTCCATTTGGCCTACTTCTACACATGCACCAGAACATTTTCATCTCCTGACCATTGTGGGAAGCACATTCAGCTCTGCAAGACAAAGAAATAACACAGAACCTCTTAGCCTTTCGCTTTCATGCTCACCTGCCTGAAATTCCTCACAGAACACTGCTGCAACTATTCATTTCACTACTGGCAACTGAAACTTCTTCCAGGGTATTGCAGCAACTTGGGGTTTATTTACTTTGTTAACACTCCAAGTAAGTTTTCATTTCCCTTGGAACATTTCCAGGGAAAATGGGATTAAGAAGTAAGGCTACCTCAGTCACTCAAAGTTCAGGAGCAGCACTGAGGAAAGGAACATTAGTAGCTTGGCTCCGAGGAAAACGTGGATATTAGGATATATAAATGCTGGTGTCCCAGAGACATCTCCAGAAGTTCCAATAGCGCAGCAGCAAGGAAACCTGGAGTGAATTACCAACATGAGGGAATGATCTGTGCAGAGCCCTGGGCAAGTATTAGATGGCAGGAGCATCTCTGAACACAAGTGTCCCAAAGGGTCTGTTAGAGCCCCATGGACTTTTTCCAGCACACTTCGAAGTCCTGTCATACTGAAGTTGAGGAAGCAACATCAGCAACATACTTTAAGCAGGGAAGAGTTCTGGAGAGGAGTGAAAAGTAAAAGCAAGAGGTTTAACAACTTGAGAGCTCACTTTGGGTGGGCAATGACTGTGATATAGGTACACACAATGTATTATTTTAAGGAGAAGCTCATTTACTGGGCTAGAAAACCTCATTACTTCTCTTAATTGATTCCCACATCCCATCAGGACATATTTCCTAAGCAGGGAATTTTGATCCTGTAGCACAGGGCAATTTGTACCTACACACCAGGAATGGATTATTCCCAGCTCCACACAAAACACTACCAGGACAGAATCCTTAGGAATGGCTCAGTTCACCCTTGGACTCACAGGGCCACACTGATACAGCTGTTACCAACCCCAGTGCAAGGTGTGCCCAAGCTCACAGGCATGAAAATGCTTCGTCACTCCCTCGGCCTCATCCGTGTAAAGCTCCAGATCAACTGACTCCAGCCCAGTCAGAACACAGTAAATACCCTGCCTGAAGCTTCCTATCACAGCATGGTTAAAGGCTGAGCACAGTGACCTTAATTTGACTTCAGCGACTTGTCTGGTGTGAAAGGCCAAAACTCACCACGTCACCAAGTTCTGTATCATGTGGTTTAGCCTGATCCACTGCCCCAGCACACAGAGCTAAAACTCTCAGCATCTTGGACTTCCCTACTTGAGCTCTCTGAACAACTGAGTCACATGACACAGTGGTTTCTGTTTCCAAGTAATATACAATAAAGCAGTTCTCATGCCAGATCACATGGCAGGTAGATGTTTACTTCAGCTCATCCTGGGTGCTTTTAATTCTCTTCACTAACCTTGAGACAAGTAAATGAAGTTCTGATGCACTTGATGGCAAATACTGCAGTTAGGTCTACCCAAACATAAAATCCTTTTGCATTTTCAGAGCTGCATCTTGCAACTATTCTATGATGGTTATTTCAGCAACTGAAGGTTTGGTAAATATTGTCAATGACAAAAGAAGTGTTTGAGAAAATGTTAATACCTTGTTTTGTTTGGCGTGGTTTTTGTCTTTGTTTGTTCGAAGGTAAAAAATGTTTCACTTGGTTATTATAGCATTTCCACCACATCTAGTGTATCTTCCTTTGACAGGGTTAAACAGAGAGGTCAACTGGCAAAGGAAGGTGGGTGAAGGGCAAACAGAACACACACAGAGGCCAGGAAATTACAGGCCCAGTTTCACACTGCTGTGCCACTCACACAGTTTTAGCTGATAACCAGCATTTTCATCCACTACACTGACACTTGTAATTACAAGGTAACAAACCAGCACAGCCACCACAGATGTGAGTGCTCCAGAGATGAATAAAAAGACTCAGAAGACTCACAGAAAAACACCCAATTCAGATCAAGATGAGCTGAGTTCCTGAACGACCAGATGACAGCTGCTGCCACTGGCAAAGAACCCCCAACCCCTGCACCCTTCAGCCATGGAGGCAGCAAAGGGCATCACCTCCTGGCACATCATTCTGCCTACAGCTTAGCACATACAAACCCAGAACATGAACTCAGTGCCACAAGAAACTGTTCTCACCAGCAGAGAACCATGTTTTGTTCCACCTTAATAAAAGCTCTCCTCACTCAACACCTGCTTTGCCAGGTAACCTATCCCCCACTAAAGGCTTCTGTCAACTTGATCACTGACTATTCCCAGGGAGGCTTTGGCAACCTGGAATTACACACAGAGCTGCAGGAGGTCATGCTTTGTGAGACACACAAATACCTCCTGGTGCCTCGCTGCAGGGAGGTACAATGCTTCCCAGACTTGAATATTTAATGGGGAGGGACAATGCTTCCCAGACTTGAATATTTAAACTAAAACCTTTACACTCACAAAAAAAAAAAAAAGGCTGATTTTGACTTCTTTGACATTAAATAAGCTTTTGCCACTTTCATCATGACAGTATGTGACCCTATGATTACTCTGTGTAGTCACATCAAACTGCTGTCTCAGCACCTGAGGAAGAGCTCTCATGACAAAAGTGGAGGTTGTCAGAAGAGCTAAGGTGGGTAAAAAAGCTCTTACAACAAAAATGTGCAGTGAACAAGCACGAACTTATCACTGGAATTACCTGAGATCACCTTATAATTAAGTATGGCGAGTCAGCAGGCACATGAGGGTGAATATGCAAGTCTGGAAGGGCTCACGGCCACAGAGGACTCAGACACCCTATAGAAAGCCAAGTGCCACTGCCCTGATGAACACTCTGGAACTGTACTGCATTGCTGCAAGCCCCAAGTCATTCACACACAAGCCTCCGAACCAGGCATTAGTCAGATGACGTGACTAAAGAGAAAACACTGACCTCCCTGTAATCATACAGCTCTGATATCACCGAGAAATAACAAGGAATCCCAACCAGGACAAGTGCAGCTATTCCACACGGAAACTCTGAAGCAACTGGGATCAGTGCTTCAGGCACTGACGTGTCATCAACACTCAGGAGAGGAAATCTAAACCCATGCTTCAGGCACTGACGTGTCACCAACACTCAGGAGAGGAAATCTAAACCCAGCAAGGGCAGAAAAGAGACTTCAAGAAAGAGAGGAAGGTGGTGACCTCTAATCATGTATTCAAACAGCTCAGCAAGGCAGCTCTGGAGTTACACAAGCTACAGAAGGACAGGAAGAGGGAGGAGGTTATCAACAAACAAAAATCAGGGAAGAAATAACCAGCACTGAGGGCCTGGGGGTACAAACATTATCCTTAGGCACAGCAGCTCTCTCTGTCAAACAACAGAATCATGAGCTCTGCCCTGCCAGTCTAGAAAGTTTTCAGGCTGCACCTGACTGATTTCACAGGAGTCAGTCAGGAATCTGCTGTCCAAAACAGGTGCTGGTCCCATGTTCTAGACACCTCCTGACAAATAATGGCATTGCAGACAAACCGGAAGCACATTATGCCTGGAAAAACAGACTATCTCAAATCTGAACACACACTGGAGCAACACATAAGAAAGGAAATGAAGCAAAGATTCATGTCTAAATTGACACAGAGTTTATATTTGTAGTTTGCCTCCCCTGAAGCTGGAAATGCACTTCTTCACTGTTAGCCAGCTAGGAGTAATCTAAGCGAGCCTAACGCAACATGGCATGACTGAAATACTGAAGTGGAATACTTAGCAGATGTCACCTAACGTTAGTTGCCATGGAGAGCATGAATTAGGCCACCCAAGTGCTAAATAAAGCAGCAGCCATGAACACCCTACGCTATGGAGTTAAGATACTCTCTATAAATAAAACTCGGGATCACTTTTTGTACAGTCCTGGGAGCAGGAGGGATATGTGGAGTATGGCAGCACAACTCAGCTCCTGAGCTGGTTTCATCTGCCCACTGAGATGCTGCAAACACGAGGCTTTGCTGAGTTGGTTCATGAGGCACATTAACACCCGGGGGGAAATGAGGAGTCGAGTTTCTGCTGCAAAAGTCGCAGGTTTCAGGCCAGTTGAGAAGGTGTTAGTCACTAATGCACAGTGGGAACAGCAGACACTGCTGAGGGAAGGAGTGGTTTAGTGCTATCTGTGCTGATCACCTGGTTCAGACACTGACTGGCCTGGGCTGCAAAGGCTGAGTTAAGGCAAGGAGGAAAAACAGAATAAATAAAACAAAAATAACAGAATAAAACAAAAAGGACAACTCCATTTGCTTTCCAACTGTGATCTCCCTTGGATACTTCTAACTCCACCACAAAAGCCAATTAAGAGAGAAGTTTAGATTGTTTCCTGTTTTCTAACAGTCTTTGTTTAAACACATTTATTCTCCTAATAAAGGAACTTTAGGTATTCCTTTCTAGCTTCCATTTTATTTTGAGCTCCAAGAGGTTTCCTCTTATCTACCAGTGGTTCTGCCCTTCAATATGCAGCTTTAAGTACTAACACAAGGTTAATTAATAGGAGGCTCTGCTGCTAGAACCTTCCTTCTCATTTTTCTGGAGTTGTTTGTGGGTTTAGTGGGTATTTTTCTATATTTCTGCTGGTGGTTTTGGGGTTTTTTTTTGGTGCATTGCTTGGGGGTTTTCAATGCTGCAGGAAGTGACTGAGAAAACACTTTCAAATGGAAGTGTTTGAGAGAGGTATTTACAGGTTTTCCAACACTGCTAAAAGATCAAAACTGCAAGTGCTTAAAGCAAAATCTGTTGTGAGAAAAACTCTAAGGTTACCAAATCTGTCCACATTTTGCCATTACATGTACTACTTAGTGAATATGAGTAAGGACAGAGTCTGTGATTAATAACTATTGAACAACATAGCAGTAAAGCAACCAGAAGCACAAAAATTACAGATCCTTTAGAGATTTTTAATAGTTATTTTAATACATTTTTTTCCCCGGAAACTTGACAATTTCTCAACTCAATTGAGAATTTCTCAACATCAAAATATTTGCAAGTAATGCACTGAAAAAACACCCTGAGTTGTAAAGATGAATTTCTTCAGTTTGCAAGAGAATGTTGCAAAAATACATAAATCACCAAGTCAGGAGTTTTTTTGCTTTTAAACTTCCAAAGAACTGAACTCAAATATCCCCAGGAATACATGTAATCTCCTTTTCACTCCCTCTGGTTTCTCTTCCTGTTAAGTGCAACATTTCTAATGCATCACAACTGCCACAGTTTTCCACTTGAAACTGGTAGCAAAAGGAGTTATTCCCTTATATTATCGGGAGAAAAATCTGAATTCCACTTCTTCCACGTACACCTAAAGCTGATCATCACCAGGGATATGAATTACAGTTGCTGAACACCCTAAATGGCAAAAAAAAAAAGTGGCTGTGACAGGTTAATTTGAATAACTGCCTTTGTCAGAGTGTTTTCACACAACTCCAAACCAAACACACTGTGCCACATTCCTCCCAGCCAGCACCAAGAATTGGGAATAAAGGTGGACAGTCCAAACTAATAGGATCAGTGCCCAGTTAACGAGATTACAGCTCCAAACGCTTTGTCGCTGGAAAAGAGAGGAAAAAAGGACAGGACAGCTGATGGGTGAGAACAATGCAAGTAAGCCCAGCAGAATGCTGAGGCCTGAGCATTGTGGCCTAAAGGCACAGCAGATTGTCACAATGTTTAGTTTGGTTCCAGAGCCCTTTGTGAGGAAAAATTAAGGTAATAATTAAGCCGAATTTGTCCATTGAGAACAAATCACAGCTTTAAAAAAAAATATAAATCTGTATTTATGGAAGGTTTTGTGGAACTTTAGAGCCAAGGGCAGAAACTTTGCTGTTCTTCCAGGAAGCAACAAGCAGCAAAGATCAGCAAATCTAAAAGAATATTCCTGTACTGAATATTCAGGGAATTAAGACATTCCAATCTTTTTTTTTTTCTGTTTTATATGCAAACAACATGTTGTATCACAGTGGGAGCACCAAGGCCCCTTGCTCACCCTCCAGGACAGGTGAAGGCTCAGCCCTGACCCCACACAAGCAATATTAAGCTTTCAACTCCAAAACTGAGATTTTGCTCATTATCTTTCTTGTAATCAGCCAGAAATGGAATCTAATCAACCTTAAAGGTTATAAAAAGTGTGCTTGGTTCTAGCTAACTTCAGTGCTGCTCTAGAGGTGAGTTTTATCAAAACCAAGTCTGCAATCCCACGTGAAGGGCAGAATTCAGTGTGAAGTAGAACCCAAAATGAATGAGCAATCCAGACCTCACCTATTGCTTCAGCCTGGTGAGTCACAGAGCCACAGCACAGACCACTTGATTGAGGCAAAGGCACATCATGCAACTTTCAGTAAGCTCATCTTGGCCACTGAATCACCTAAAGAGGTGAAAAAGTCCCCAAGTCCCTCATTCTTATGTGAGGAATTACGTGCCTCGGTGTCCAAGTGCTGCTGAGCTCAGTTTATAAAGCAAAGCACTGGGAAAAGCTTGGAACGACTCCCTAATTTTCGATGAAATTCTCTCTTTGTGCTGCTCCTGTTTAAAGGAGTCACATCCCAGATATTTTAGCGAAGGTACTGATTCCCTGGGGTTTGACTGCTCCCTGTGAATGCGCTGGGGCAGGAACAGCTTCCTCCGACGTGGCAGCATGTGATTATAAAACAATGGTGGGACAGGGATTATCAGTGCCTCATGCAAAGCGACCTAAGTACCAACTCACACATCCTCCGGCTGAGCTGCTGCCAGGAACACCTCGGGAAAGCTTGGAACTGTCTGCAACTCAATCTCACTCTGCCCTTACTCTCTGTAATCACCTTTTTAAAGGTATATCCCTATTAAACACTGCAATGATACATCTCATGGGCAAGTCCTGCGCCTTGGAGTCAGAGCACTGTGGATCTGACTTCTACTGAACACACACCATGGTCACATTTGGCACGAGAACTCCTCAGCTTCCCCTTACAGATGAACCTAACAATTCTGGCATCACCAGATGTCACAGCAAGACAACCACCAGTACCAGCAGCCCAAAGACCCTGTGAGCAGCATCTGCTCCATACAAACACATCTACAACTTGTGCTGTTCCTGACGACAAAGAGGTGTTCCCCAAAACCTCCTGAAAGACATTTTGCTAGGAAAATACAAATGTTAACACTGAGAACCTGAAAGAAAAACTTCAGACTGTCATTATCCAATGCACCACACACCAAGTCTGTGAATCAATTCATGTTGCCTCAGTTATCCATTTATTTGTGTATGACTTTATACTATTTTTAGGGGTTACAAGAGCATCAGCTACAGAGCAAAGAAAACTGAAGGTGACTACTTGAAGCTAAAAGTTTCTCAGCATTGAAGATTACCTTCACAAGGCATTTTAACCAAATATAAGAACTTACACAGTGTTCAACTTCTGTGATGTGGCAAAGTCAAAAAGAATTTGCAGCTCAGGCCTCATCACAGCCCCAAATGCTCATTTGCTTTCAAAAAAAACCAGCCCA
>NW_008689610.1:28863-29904 GCF_000695815.1 Acanthisitta chloris
ATGAAACACCTGATACCTGCTTGCCCTGGCTGTCTTCCCAGTTATCCCTGTTTTAGCATGTAACTACACTGTGAAAGCTTTCCAAAAGGCAATTCCTACTCTTCCAGTTGTGAAATAAAAGCATAAACATTTGAGAAAAGAAGAAAACTAGGCTAAAAGAAAGGCTAAATCAGACTCTGTCTGAGCTGCAAGTGCTGTGCTCAGTTCAGGTATGTTTGTTGTATCCCTAGGAAAGGCTGTGGTGAGTGAGGACAGATGGCCAGGACAGGATCACATTCAGGGCTGGAGCCACTGGTGTCTGAGGGAAGGGGAGGGAGATATTAACCTCAGAAGTGCAGATTTGTTCCAAGCTCGGTTAAAAATAATCCAGAATCTGCACTATGTCATCATTCTAACTCTAAAACAGAGACAAGTGACCGAAAAATATTGATCCAGGTGCCCAAAGTCAGGAAGGGTTAAATGAAATGGAGTTCATTTGACAAAAAAACTGGACTGAAACACCTCCTGTACCACAAGGACCAAAACTCCTTTATTTGATCCAAGTGCAGGTACAAAGTCAGAAAGGGTTAAACAAAATGGAATCTAATTGGACACAGAACCTGAATTGGAACAGTTTCTGCAGCTCAAGGAACAAAACCCCTTTATGCACAGGGCAAAGAGAAGAAACACTAACTTTAAAAACAAACCTCAACAAAGTTTCAAACAAAAGAAAGCCAACAACAAAAAAAGAACAGCCGTACAAAGGATTTCTGGAGAAAACCCGAGTTGAGAGCTATGCTGATGCCCAGATTTGGGCTGGACAGCTGAGTGAGGAGTCCAGCACCAGCAGGATTTTTTCCCAGATGGGGAGTTGCTCCCAGGCGGGAGCTGCCTGCTCCTCCTGGAAGTTTCTGAGCGGACACGCAGCGCAGGAGGCGCAGGGAGGGAGGGAGGGATGCGGCGCAGGGAGCCCCAGCGGCGCGTGGGCTCGGGCAGCAGCAGCGCCGAGGCCCGGGTCAGGGCTGGGAAGGGCAGGAGCTGTGTCCCAGCAGGAGCAGGGGG
>NW_008689611.1:0-6180 GCF_000695815.1 Acanthisitta chloris
GACTCAGCCTCTTTCTTTCATAGCCCTTAGCTGCTTGTCTAGAACCCAGTTGTTAAGCTCCAGCCTCCTGTGGCAGTTTCTTACCTGGCAGAAGGGTAGACATGGCTTTTAAAAGGGCCCTGATGCAGCCACAGCTGTTCCAACATCCAAATGAACTTGCCTTGACAGCCGATTTCACTGCTTGACCAAGTTCGTGGGCAGTACCTCAGCCAAAGCACATTTTGCTGCTCTGAGGGTTGACACTACAGGCTTTTTGGGCTCTTTTAAAGAGGGAGTCTGGTCTAACTCTATGGTTTCCAAGGATTTTTACATAGAATGCACCTCTGCAGTGTTCACTGGTGCCTATAGTACAGCTTCCATAAAACAAAGGGCATCGAGGTGTTTGCTTGCTTCCTGATCAAAACGATGACAAAAAAAAGGCACAGAGACCCTTCGCCCCAGCACAGAGCCCTTCTCGGGGAGGCTCTTGCAGTGGCAGCAGCCCCTGGTTTGGACAGCCTTTCCCACAGTTGTGAAGTCCTACACAGTGCCTCCCCTCCGAGCTGAAGCATTCAAAGTCTCTGCAAGAGGGCCCAGCTTTTATAGGCCAAAGCAGCAAGCTAAAAAGACCTTGCAGATTTTTGTGGTTTGTGTGGATAACACCTGGTTGTTCTCCCCTCTGACCACCTGAGGCCAGGGCTTGGCCAGAGCCCAGGACACAGGTGGTGGAATTGCCTAAGATATGTGCAGACAAGGCATGGCCTTGGAAATACTTTGCAGACAGATATATAGCCTATACAAAGGTTATCTATTCGATATCTTGCAGAAGGCACCACAGCCTAGGACATATATATAGCCTATGCAAAGGTTATCTACAGCTGTGTCCTACATTCAGTGGTTTAGTTAAGTAACACAACAAAGCATTAATCACACAGAGTACAGGATTCATCTATAAATCAGCTCTGGCTTGGGCCTAATGTCCAAGCCCTAGCATTTCAGTCAAGCACTAAAATTGCCTCATTCTTAGCAGTGTTGTTGTGCTTAGATAAATTGTATGTGTATTACAGGGTAGGGTAAGATTAAAGAAAGGATCAACACCATATTTTTTTCTTAATCTCAGACTTTTGGATAGTTTGATAAAAGTGTTCTGACTTAGGTCAGAGCTCTGGAAGAAATATTTGTGACTCGTGGTGAATATTACATAATACGCATTTCATAGCTGAAATATGCAATTAGTTATTATTGTTTAATTTGTGACTTGGTTAGTCTGTAAACTTTATATCATGCTAATCATGCTTCAGCACTGGCAGTCACACCAATTTACAGAATATACAGCTGCTGCAATCTGTTTGGCTTCTGTTCAAGCCACAACAGTCAAGGATGCTTTGTTTTGAGCCTGCAGTGTGCAGTGGTCTGAGTTGTACACTTGAGCAAACAGGAGCATAACCTCAATGCCTTCTCTCTTGGGTTGAGGCAGTGCTTCTGCCCTTACCTTACTTTTATCATGAGTTACTGCTGTTTCTCCCTGAAAGGTCAATACTTCTCTTTGCAAACATATTGGCTCTTTCCTCAAGACTTATGGAATTTGAGTGACTTCTATGCGTTGTACTGATACTGTTTATATCATTGAATTGGGACTTTTTTTCTTCTTCCACTTCGTTTCCACAATGTGTGTAGCAAAACTCACTGTATGAGCATGCACTAGAGAAAGGGAAGATGCTCTCTGTTTTACACAAAACTGATCTCATTTTCTCACAGACACCAGGATTTCTTCTGGTGGGATGGAGAGCAAGGACTGCTAGCTATCACATCCTCCCTGTTTCTTGATTGGTGCCAACACTGTGTGATCCCTGCAGCCATTTTTGTCTTGACAAAGAAGGCTCAGTGCAAGACTGAGTTGTAACACACAGTTCTTACTTTGCATTTTTGGTGTGCTTTCACATGTGGTGTGACCCGTGGTGCAGCCACCACTCCAGGCAGCACTGCCAATCCTTTGCTTTTACCTGTCCTTCTTGGCTTTTGTTACTGTTCTTGTTCTCTTGAATTACTGCATGTGCACTAGTCACCTAACCCAGCCATTTCTTCCAGTGTACAGATGTTTACACTCTGTGTACTCCTTTACAGAGCAGGTTTCACCTGTTTCTTTTCAGTACTCTGAGAGAAGGAAGGCATCATTACAAAACAGGCTAATAGCTGGGCCTGCTTTTCTTTTACTCTCTCTGTTCCCCCTTGTATTCTGTATGCAATGCTATACGGTGTCAAGTTAAGCCGTTCTCTCCACAATGTTGTAATAAAATTGCAGGATAAACCAGGTCTAGATATAGTTTGTCATGTTGATATAGAGAAACTTCTCAGAGAAGGAAGTGCATTGAACACTTCTGGTAAGCTGTGTTTTAACATACACCTTGCTGATACCCAGTAGTGTGAGAGGCTGGGGAAAAGACATGCTTGGCAGCAGTCTCTTTTGGCTCCAAAATACAGCACTGCCTAGGAAAACCTTTTGTTGATCCTAATCTTTCTGAAGATCTGCTGGGAATTAGACTCCCACTACTACCAGGAAAGCTCTAGAAGCAGCTCTGTTTGGGCTAGCTTGAGAACTGCATTTGGCTAAACTTTTCATCACATAATGCCAAGTACAGCTGGAATAAAATATCAGCTTTTATGCTATTTAAGGAGCCCCTTATCATATCTTTGTTCAATTCTAGTATTTCAAATTTTTTGTGTTCTATTTGTGAGCAGCTTAGTCAGAAAACTTCTATTTCTTTCTTTTTAGAAACTCTTATTCTTTCAAAGAACAGGGTGGGGTTAGGGGAGAAGATTCTGCCTCTTCCTTCCAAAGCATCAAACCCACAGGCAGGCAGGCCCTGCGTAAGGGTTTTCTGAGAGGATTGCTGTGTGGTCAGCACAGAGGCCATCAGTGTTATGACCATTTCTTCTAGTGCTGTCAGCTCAAATTGTGCCCAGAAATCTTTATACTAAGAGTATTGCTATGATATGAACAGAATAATGTGTAGAGAAGGAAGGAGGAGAGAGGGGACACTTTGCTCTTAACTAGAAACCAGTAGTGTAATGTTATTTATAGCCCAGCACAAGAGATTTGTTCCTTTGACACTGATGGTGACACTATGCTCAGTTTTACAACAGGTTGTGAGCTGTGTGCTTTGGTTTTGTGAGACTTCCAGTTTGGGCCAGGCTGGTAGACAGGTACCTTCAAACAATGCTTATGCCGTCCTCCATGGATTTGCTATCTGTGAATTAATTATTTTCCTAAAAAAATTAAAAGTTCACTGTCAAAGAAAATTAGCAGTTACTTAATTGATCAAGTTACTGCAATCTGGCAGTCCTGAAGAAGTTTAGTGCCGAGTTGACAAGTATAAAACTGTATTTTTCTTGCACTTGAAATTTACCTGTGTGTTCAGGAGCTTCCTCTGGTGTTCTCACATCAGCATCCTGAGGAAATCAACAGTGCAGAAAGACAGTGCCACCATGTTTGTAATCTGTATATGTGATGGTAGAAACTTGATTTTAATCTCTCAGACTTAACTGCAGGAGTTGGATTGCCGGTATACAACCAGATTTTCCCAACCACTAGAGACTGTGCATGACAGAGAAACAAGGCAGATGATCAGATGTGGTAACAACTGTCTGATCTTAACCTAATGCTTGTCTCTCTGAGAATCATCAATGCCAGCTGGAAGCTCCTTGTAAGGATGGAGAACTGGGTTGTCTCTCATCTTGAGCCTGTTGAGCTTCATGTTCTTATAGAGATTCTTTAATAAGACTCTTCATATTGACCTTATGTGGTCACCTGGGGGCATGCAGGCTTCCCTTCTCCCATCTGTCACTCCTTAGCTCCAGCAAGACTCAGTGCCTCCCAGCCAGCACCAGACTCCCTGCTGCTAGTTACCTGAGGGTCAGAAGCATGTAAATGTGCTGGGAAATCCTGCAATCTCCTTTCCTCCTAGCACAATGTTTCTTTAGCATTACCAAGTTAAATATCTTTGTCACTTCTTTCTAGGATAAAGGTGTTAGCTATGATTGAGAAACCTGAGACGTGGTGTGATAGAATCCTGCTGAGGAGGGAAAAGCTGTACTGCATCCAGTGGCTGGGAGGTTAGAAGGAATGACATTTGTGATGGCCATGGCATGTATTGTGCTGGAGTCAGTCAACAAGCAGTGTGCAAGTGCAGCACCTGGAGAGGTCAGTGCAAAGCTGTGTAATACCACTCTGCTCTGCTTTGGATACAAAAGTTAACCTGCTCAGAAAGGTTCAGTTGGTGCATTTCCTTAGTAGACAGTGCACTTAATCCACTTTAAACTAACATTGGAGTAAAAGAGCAACTAAGCAACCAGTTTCTTAAAATATCCTTCTCAAAATAAAAGGTGTTTTTTTAAAGCAAGTTAAGCCTGGAAATACCAGCCTTGTGGGTTTTTTAATACTGAACTCTTCAAATGCTATGCAATGTTTCCTTTCAAATCCCGTAAGTTTCATTTGACCAGAGTCTAAGTGAATTTGAATACTTAAATGCATGGATAATTTTCTTAAAATTGGTAACTACTACCAGCTAGAAAATATTTGTGAATTACAAAACACTAACAAAGATGCAGTGCAAGATGTCACCATTTGGTATTATGACCAACCTGATGTTCTGGAGGGGCCAATGTGTGTGTCTGCCCCATGTACAGAATCACACAGAGTCAGTCGGATTGACCTCTGAGATCATCAAGTCCAACCTATGCCCTAACACCACCATGTCAAGCAGATCATGGCACTAAGTGCCAGGTCCAGTCTCTCCTTAAAGACCTCCAGGGATGGTGACTCCACCACCTCCCTGCACAGCACATTCCAGTGTCTGGTCGCCCTTTCTGTGAGAAAATTCTTCCTGATGTCCAACCTAAACCTCCTCTGATGCAGCTTGAGACTATGTCCTCTTGTCCTGTCAGTGGTTGCCTGGGAGAAGAGACTGATCCCACCTGGCTACAACCTCCTTTCAGGTAGTTGTAGAGAGTGATAAGGTCACCCCTGAGCCTCCTCTTCTCCACTGTCATCTCTTGTCATCACCCCACCTTAGACATTTATAGTTGCAGGTTGCTCATGCCTTGCACTGGCAAGTCCTTTGGTGCTCATGATCCTGTTGGTTGCTCTGTGTCACCCCATGCCTCTATGTGCAGTCATGAGGGTGATCATCCAGTCATAGCAGTAACTAGTACTGGGATATTCCCATCTGCCTTTTGTCAGGTCTACAGCTGGGATATACTGTGCTGTGCATGATTCCTAGATACACTGGCTTTTGGAAGATGCCCAAAGGTCAAGGTTCATGGAAGCCCTTGTGGGGAAAAGTGATCCATAATCCAGGTGCTGGTTCATACTTGGGAAAAAATAGAGGAACTCATGAGTTTACTGTGGTCAGCAGTATCTTTACATGACAAAGATGGTCTTGCAGTCACACAGAAGTAAAACTATAGGTGATAAATAAATTATTTTTTCTGTCTAGCCACAC
This sequence comes from Acanthisitta chloris, assembly GCF_000695815.1. Classification (NCBI taxonomy): domain Eukaryota; kingdom Metazoa; phylum Chordata; class Aves; order Passeriformes; family Acanthisittidae; genus Acanthisitta; species Acanthisitta chloris. The sequence continues at coordinate 5,481 of NW_008689611.1, forward strand.
CTTTGTATGGTGCTTGTCTATAAACAGCCCAGTGGTAGATTTCTCTTCCTCACTGGATGCAGACCTTTTGTGCCCTTCATTTTGACAGTTGACAGAAACCAAAACCTATTAATTACTGGAAGAATCTTGAAATTACATAACATTGAGAGCATCTTTCTGAGTTGCAGCTTCATTTCAGAAGGTGTGAACAAAACAGAACAATTTCTAATACTCTTGTCCTAAAATACACTGAGCTGGTTCATACTATGCAAGTACTTAGGAAGCAGAGAATCCTTCAGCATCCCTGTTAAGTTGTGATTTCCCTGTGCTATTTCAAAAGGCTTTTTAAATCACCAGTAACATCTTTTGAGTTCTCCGTAGAGGCAGTAATACAGCATTCTTCTCACAGTGAAGGGAGACAGTGAGAACCTCTGCTTCTGTTAAAATAATCCACGTAGAAGAGAGTTGGGGATGAGTAAAGTGGATAAATACACTGCTCTTGTGAGACCCCACCTGGAGTGCTGCACACAGTTCTGGTGGTCCCAAAATAATAAGGACATTGAACTGTTGGAGCAAGTCCAGAGAAGGCCACCAAGCTAATCAGAGCACTGGAGCATCTCCCCTGTGAGGACAGGACAGGCTGATTGGGGCTGTTCATCCCGGAGAAGAGTAGGTTGTGTGGAAACATCATAGCCACCTCCCAGGATCTGAAGGGGCTCCA
>NW_008689612.1:0-28597 GCF_000695815.1 Acanthisitta chloris
GCCTGTGCACACTCCCAGTGCCTGTGCTCCCCAGCGTGGGCTTTTTTCTTCCCAGACAGGTTGTGCTGGAGCGCCCGTTGGATGCCCATGGTCAGAGATGGGATCAAATCATTGCAATAACCAACAGAAGGTCCGGACTCTGCTGCTGACACTGCTGCAAACATCTGAGCAGATGTTTGAGAGATTTACCCGAAATATGCAAAAAAATGTTGGTGCATTAAGTATCAGTCGCTGAAGTAATAGTGTGATGGCTATGCAGTTATTATACAGACTACCAAGAAAATAAGAACAGGCTGTACTTAACCTAGGAATGAATGTCATAGTATCATACAACTTTAGGGATTGGAATGGACCTTATAGATCACCCAGTCCCAGCCCCCTGCCCTGGGCAGGGACACCTCCATGGCATTTGGGACCCCACAGACACCACTGCACCATTTCACAGTAGATACACTGTGTGCATGGGAGCTCACTGCATTATATATACTCTATAAGATTGACTTATTTTATGCTTTCAAACAAGTACTGATACTTGTTTATCAAAGTGTGTTATCCTGAGGCTGGCTGGAGCCAAACCCACAGATTACCAGCTTTCACCCCACAACGAGTTATGCATCACAAGGAAGCCTCCAGTCAAACCCTGTTTTCCTTTCTCAGTCTTCTATTTTGCCCCATGAGAAAGACACTGTTTGAGTCCAGAATTGATACCCAGTTTCCTGATGCTCCCAGACAAAGCCATTGGGCTTTCATGCCTGGCTCTGTCCAAGGGCTGGTTAAGAGCACAAGAGCCTTCAGGAGTGTTTTATGGGTGCCTGTGGTGCAGCTGAAGGTGTGCTGTGTTCGTTGTTCTCAGCACAGTGTTCTCTGCTAAAGCACTGAGAGGTTTGAAGAGATTCAGATGTCTAAGGATTGTGGACCTGGATGAAGGGAAACCGCCACACAGCACACGTACAGAAAGGCACACGTTGCCTTCATTGGGTGCCTTGTGCAGATGCTGTGGCAAAATCTCCCTTAGTCTGTCCTGGAGATGGATTTTTGTGACTTCAGAAAAGATTTGATGTCACCTAGGGAAACCTCTGTAGGACCTCATTTACAATTTACAAATTGTACCCTCTTGTGGCCATCAGATTCAGCACAGACCACACTGCTCTGCAGCTTCGATTCATTTTTCTTTGTGAATTGAAGACGAGAAGTTAATCAGATTTCAGTTTGCGTAGTTTGCTTTATGAAAATTTTGGGTTCAGCTTCTTTTAATGGGCCTTCTGTTCCTTTGATATCAGCCTGAACAATGCTCAGCCTGACAATATTACCCACTTGCCAGGCTTTATCCCAGTTCTCATTGTATTTGGCAAGGGCTTTTATTTTTTCAAACATTTCCACCCCAGTGATTCCAGAAGAAAAGTTGGGCAAAGGGAGCAACTTCCCGTGCTGGAAAGCAGTTGTGAAACAAAAAGCACTGTTTATTTTTCTTGGAGGGATGAGTTAGAAAGCAAAAGTGTGTCAGGTCACACCTTGATTCCTTCTCTCCATTTCTAGAGGTTTGACAGACAATGTCCTGAAGGAAATATATTTGGGCATCATGAGAGGTCGTTTTTAACTGACATAAAGGTTAGGCTCCCTTAGTTCCTGTAAATAATATAGGACCTTGCCCTGGCAGAGGTTTTGGCCCACCAGGAATTGAGTAATAAATGAGGAAATATAGTACTGGATACAGTTTTAAGCTTCTCATAGTCATAGGAAAGTAATTGCTTATGGATCAATGTAATAGTAATAAGCCTAAACTGGGTTTACCAGAGAGAGCCTCTTTCTTGCACGGCAGTCAAGACTAAAGAACAAGATAACTTGTTCTTTCAGTGTGTAATAATAATTTCGGGAAAGAAAATTGCATTGCTATTAGGAAGAACTTAAGCTCACACGTACAACCTGGACCTATGTACGAAAGCATTTAGAGTTCCTAAAACTCCTAGATAAGTATTTTCTGACCAAAAAAACCCCAAACAAAACATATTAGGGAAACTAACTCAAATGAAACTCAAAATTATCAGAGTGGGAGGAGTCTGTGAAGAAGTCAGGATCTTGTGATCAAGAAAGAGGGGAGAGTCAGACAAATATGTTTCTAGGTTAGTGGAGAAGCAAACACAGCAGTTTGAAATAAATACAATAGGAAAAAGGCAAACCTGGCAATCTTTACAAGTTATGAAGCACAGAAGAATGGATAAAAATGTCAAGAAATACGCATGGTTGGTAGTTTTAGGAACAGTTCAAGTTAACACTATTATAGGCCTATTATATCTAGATTTTAAAAAAAATGTTGATACCAAAATAAAATAACTGTTTAATATATATTTTTTTTTCAATACTTGAAAGACTGATGCTTAAGTGCTTTCCTGGTCACTGTTAATAAGGATACTAAACAACTTTTCTTAGAGAGAAACATTTTCAGGTTTGCAGGTCCTACAAAACTTGCATTTGAGGGTCCTAAAGAAGTTTGCATGTGTGATGTCAGGAAGCATGAAACCTTACTAGTTTTTAATAAAGCTTAGACTATTGCAGAAATTCTGCAAGACCTGAAGACTCATGGTTACTATTCAAACTGGACAAGAGAGAACACAGATAATAGTAGACTGATTTATCTGACATCAGTCACAGACAATAAATGCTGACACAGAATGCAATAAGGAATTATCAGGCAGGAATATAGCAGTAGCTGCTGATGTGGCTTTAGGGGAAAAATGCTTAATTTCTTGTTAAATTACAAAGTTGCTCATAAGAGTAATGGTGCAGATACAATATACTTGGATAGTTCTGAGGTATTTTCCTGGAAAACCAACACTGAATTCTATGAAGAAATCTCACACTGCAGGGGTCAGATGTGAGGTGACCGGTACAGTTCAAAAGGAGTGACTGATCAGCTGAGTCACTGATTGTGTAGTAATCAAGAGTAGGATGGATGCTATTTAGGATTTGTTGTAATGTTTAGAAAGTCAAGGTAAAATCTCTGTGAATAAAAGCTGTGTATGACTCAGAGAGCCTGAAAGAATGGCAAGAAATGGCTGAGCACAGAGGAGTCAGAAACAGATTCACCTACTGAAGGTGCTGATGTAGAGTCAATGGCTTAGCCTGGGACAGGTGGGAAGTTTATTGGCAGCTGCTTCTGGCTTATTCCAGATTTACAAATGTCTTTAAGCTCAAAAGCTTTTCAGTCATCACTGCATTTTTAAGGCAAGCAATGACACTGACCTAAAATTCTGAGCGGTAAACATTGTTGATTCAAGACCTGATGGATGAGAAGCTCAGGCAGCCAGGGTAGGGGCACCATGGTCAGCCAGTGTTGGCCTGGTTGTGCTCTGACCTACACCTCCTAAATGGGACCCTTCAGATACAGCCAAATACAGGGTCACATCCATGGGAATAGACAGCAAGGCAGCTCTGGAAGAAGCTAGGCTGTGTAGTAAACAAACAACTCAGCACAAACTTCTCACCTCTAGCACATTGGAAGAATGTAACATATGGAATGGAATAAAAGTAGCTTTAATGCCACATTCTGCAATTCTGGTGTACTCACTGTTAACAGACTTTAAGAAACTGAAAAGGGTTGGTTAGAACTGCACTGAAGAACTTTATTTTTCTTTGCAGATCCATTTGTTGCACTTTGACACCTTGGATTCCTGCAGCATGCACTGTTTTGCAGCCCCGATGAATCATGTCTCACGTGCTGCTGCTCAGCTTTCACATCCTGCCGCAGATCCCTGAGAAGCAGTAGCCCTGTTCTTGTACCTGAACCACAAACATGAGCCTGTGTAGGTCAGCAGTTAGAATTCTGTGACTCTTCCTCCTGTATAATGTGTATATGAATCCCCTCAACAGAAATGTCATCTCTTTTCTTTCGACCCTTATTGTTTTCTGTCCTAGGTTGCAATGTAGGGTGTAACCAATAATATATATTCTATTATCATCTTCACAAGCTGTTAAAGCAGGTGGGGCAGTGCTCGTTATCTCCTACCATGACTCATCCCTGATAACTCCCTCAGGAAGCTCTCTCTGTATTATGGGCTGTCAAGGACCCACCGCATGACCCATAGAATTAAATTGTCCCATTGTGAGATGCTTCACCCCAAGGGGGGGAGCCAAGCACTCCCACCTGGATATAATCTGGGGTTTGGACCAGCACAGGGAGCCCTTACCTACTGGATTCCCAGAGGACAGGAGCTGCTCCTGGACCTTCAGGTGAAGACCAGATCTACAGGGTCACTGCTCCAACAGACCCATCACTCCAGGAGGACTGCAGCCACCAGTTAATCAGACTACTACCAACACCCTGACCCACAGGGTGTCACGTTGCTTTCTGCCTCTGTCAGTGGTTTCTTTTTTTGTACTGTTGCATTTATTTTTTTGTTTTCCCTATTAAATTGCATTTCTGACTTGGAGTCTCTCACTGGTTTGTTTTCAAAACAGCACATTGTCTTTACACAGTGCTGACAAGACCCTTGTCTTCCAAGCAGAGCTTACTTTAAGAGTTCTGTGCAACTGCACAGTCATGAACAGGCTGTATTTGTTTTGAATCCCTGTATGTCTCTCTGGAAGTGCTGCACTTTATCTAAACATGTAGGCCTCATTACCAAAAGACTGAAGAATTTCAAAGCATTGCCGAAGCTGCTGGATGCAGAGAACATGTCTGGGTCATTTATTCATCCCACAGTGAAAATTCCCCTTTTTTTTTTCCTGAGAGGGGAACTCCAAGACATCTGAATTATGCTAACTGTCCCTATGCAGTGCATGTTTCCTTTTTTACCTTTATTATTGTGCCTGTTGACTGTATTTGTAAACTTTTTGAACAAGATGTGAGTACTTTTTTCCTTTTACTATGTCAGACTTCAATTCCTGAGTTTTGCTCCCATGTATTTTTTTTCCCAGTACTTTATCTGTAACTCAGACTACAACAGGCTTCCCTTAGACCCATACAACTGGTGGTCTTTTGAAGAAAGTGATGGATAGAGAGGTAAGATGTATGAGATCCACATGTTAACTTTGTTTCCAAGAAAGGCCACCAGAAACCTGTGAGGGAAAAATCTAGCCCCATTTTTCTATTATATCTCTACCTAATCACCTAAAATCTTACTAGCCACTGCAATACTCTCGGTAAAATGCATTCCTCGTTACCTTAGGAGCATCTGATGTGAGTGTGGGAACTGCTACAGCTCTTTCCAGTTTGCGTAAATAAGAACTGCATAGGTGGATTTGGAGTAAAAAGGAAGAAAGGCCAAAAGGGATGGAGAAGGGACATTGTCAGAGCCAGAACAAGACAGAGCACAGGGATGCAGACAGGTGAGCACTCATCCGTGCACACTCACACAGAGTCTCAACAGGTTGATACTTAGAGCAGTGTACAAATTTAGGATCAGGTTTCTGGACAAAAACTAGTGAAAGTAACAAAACTTCTGTATGTAATAAACTGTAATAAATGTAAAAATATGCCAGAAACCTGAAAAATGCTCTGGAAAAAAAAGGAGGAAGATGAGTTTTTTGAAGGAGGTGATTTAGAATCAGCCATTGTACTGACAGCAACTCAAATATAAACTGGTTTTTTTCAGTTTTCAAAGCTATGAGTCATTTCAGTGTTCGTGACAACGATGGCCTTAAAGATGCAAATAATTAAACACTTGCACAGGCAGGAATGGTTGTGCTGCAAGTGGCAACTAGGTAATATGAACAGCAGACAGATTGGGAGCATATCCGACTACTAGAGAGATTACTTTACCAATTATCTAATTTGGTTCCAGTGTCTTCCATTTTGCATATGAAGCCAACAAAACAGAGGTGAGAACCTGACACCAGGCCACCAGGTCTGTGGATGAGCTCTGCAGTATCCTAGGCCAGGCGTTCAGAGAGGGAAATGCACACTGGCCTCACATTGCATCCCTACTCTAGCCAAAAGTGAAGCTAAGGAGACCAAATGCAACATTGCAGGTTTTGCTCTTACTGCCACCTAGAAAAAACAACCTGAACTGTAATGGAATGGGTTTGTCTCAATAGTAAGACAAAAATTCTCCTGATTCTACATTCCCAGACTAGTTTCCTGGTTTTCCATACATGTTGGTTCATTTCTGGCTCATGCCAGAGATAGGATGTGTAGCCTATTGAAAGGGATGAAGAAAGTCAGCAAGGGTCAGTTGTTTAATGTCTACTCCAATATAAGAACTGAGGAGCAAGAGGTCCAGCAAGTAGGTGGGATGGTCAAAATGAAAGTGGTCTTTTTCCATAGCTCATTGGAGAAAGTGTTGGAATGCTCTGCTGCAAGGTGACATGGATGCTGTAGTCCAAATTACTAGTTTAATGTACTACCAGGCTCTCTTGCAGAGAGCATGGTTAGCCTCGGAGCAGAGCTCTTAGGTCAGAGACTTTCTGTGACTAATGGGCAAAGGCATTAGTGGCATGTGGGGATTATCAGCGGATGTGCAGGAGGAAGAAGGTTGGGAATGGCACGAGTGCCTGTAAGGTCTGTAGCAGTGAGGTGCAAAGAGGGTCTGGCAGCTTTCACACCCTGGTGCGTTGAAGTGTGGGGTGACTGCACTTAGAGGCCTCTGCTGTGCTCTCTCTGCTGCAGGACTGAATGCACAGACCTAAAATATCATCCTAAGTAAATATAACTAAGAGCACACTTGGGCATTGCTGCCAAAGGCAGTGTCAGTGCAGACGATTTCATGAATCATCACGGCAGCTTGACAGTCTATAGAAATTAATTAGTATATAATAACAATTAGAATAATAGTGATTAAATATTCACATACATTTGTCTAAATTAACATGCAGGATTTATTTGTGAGGTTTATGGCTTTCATTAGTGACAGAATGTGAAAAAATGAACATGAGAGAATGTATAATCTCATAATGTATAAACCTCATGGCTCTCTGCAACTACCTGGTGGGGGTTGTAAGAGGTGGGGGATGGTCTGTCCTGCCATGGCTGCAGGGAGAGGACTAAGGAAAGGGTCATAAACTGAGACAAGGGAGATTCAGACTGGATGTTAGGGAAAATATTTTCACTGTTAGGGTGGTCAGGCACTGGAATATTGCCCAAGGAGGTGGTGGCGTCACCCGCCCTGCCGTGTTTAAGAGGCATCTGGATCTGATGCTGGAGGATATGGTTTAGGGTTTAGGGGTTATAGCAGTGACAGGTTAATGGTTGGACTTGATGATCTTAGAGGTCTCCTTCAACCTCGATGACTCTATGATCAGAATATATCTCAGTTCTACCTATTTGTTTGTGTTTAATACTGATTGAAACAGTATGGTAAGAAGAGAATTATTTAAATTTTCTGAAATCTTCTGAAACATATACTCTTTGGAGATTTCAAAAACAATTTGGGGATGAAAACTCATTCTAATGGAGAATTTGCATATGTAGAAATAAAATATTTCAGAAGATTAGCAATAGATTATCAAATCAGGAGCTACTTGTAACATAAAGTGTCTGTAAGAGGTTCAATAAAAATCATTTATCTTTTGGGATGCTTGAACATAATTTGAAAACACTGCTCCTTCACCTAAGCAAAAGTAGCAGTTGCAGTTACTTGAAGTTTGTAATGATGATGCTTTGTTGTTGCCCCTGAATTTATATTTCTTTGTTCTTTATGAGCCCATCATAATTTTGTCTCAGAGAAACTGCAAAAATAATTCCCATGAATAATACAATTGCCAATATCCAAACAAAATGTTTTTCAACAAAGGCCACAGCACCATGAACATAAATCTGCAACAGAGAACATTTAAAATATATGTGATTCATTTATTACTAAGATCCTATGTCAATATTTTAATGCATTGCATTTACTGTTTCTGATACAGACCCTATATTATTCTCAGCACAGAGGTAGAATAGCATGGTCTGTTTCTCCCAGATGCCACCAGTGTGGGAGCTCAGCAGAAATTTTGTCCTGCTTTAGTGTTTCAGTGTAAAACCACCACGTTGCAAGGTGAAAGGTGGATGGTCACTGCACCAAAGCAGATTCAGTGATGGAATATCAGAAAAGATGTATCAATATGGCATTTTGTAAATAAAAAGCGGAGCTAGAATTAAAATTGATTTTTGTTTGCCTCCATAGGTGTTTGAAGTTTACTGATGTCAAGACATTCTCCAGTGTTTCAGACATGTGATAACATGGACATTTAATTTAATGCATATGTATGGGAACAACAGGATTGCCAGCTGGCATTTGTTGGGGTCCCCTGGAACTGGAGACACTGCCACCCTAGAGCCTTGATCACCTAAAGATCTTACAGTGCTTTGCAGCCATAAGAGTATTCTAGGACAACTAGAGATAAAAGCAAACAAGACTAATTCCAGACAGTAAAGCTGCAGCCTTGATCCCTTCCTGCTTTCCTCTGTGCTTCTCACTTCTCATAATCCCAAATCATTGGGATTATGATTTATACTTTCCTGTTACCTTTTATATATCACACGGACCAGCACTAAATCCCTTCCCTGACCTTCTCACCTAGGAAACCATGGATCCAATCATGCTCATCTCCCTTCTTTACTCATGCAGCTGCCCTCTTTATACCTTTACTGCATTTCTCTTGATTCCTTTCAACACACCTAAATGAGTTGTGCTTAGGTTGTGTTCTCACCTGCCACTCTGCTCATACCCATCACTAGCTGTACCCTCGGTTGTACCATGTCTCCTGCCATAGGACTAATCTCTGTGCTTCCAAGGACATACACAACTTAGTTCCCCCCTCAAGCCAAATACTTTCTCAGTGGTTTTTCCTATCTTTCTCCTTCCTGTCTTAGACTGCCTTGAAAGCCTTCCCCTATCAATCAACATGGACCAGCCTCTGGTTTATCCCATGTGTAGTGCTCTTTATTCTTCACATTGCAAACGCTGTTCTTGATTTTCTTGGGAAGTGAATTTTTGGGGATTCTGGATTGCCATTTAGTTCAGGATAGTCTCTTTGTGGGCTTGAGGAATGGCAAGGGGAAAAATATTCCTCATAATATTGCAAAATAATTGTGTAGAGAATCCACTGTAGCCACAAACTATGGTGAAGGCATGGACACAGAATAGTAACAGTATGGGGGGAAATCAGAAATATGAGTTTATTATGAGATGGAAGTTTTGTTAATCAGTTACATTTTAAACACAGGACATATTATGCAGTTTTATAATAGTTTAAACTCAGACCCATGCATTTCACAAAATGAAACAAAAACTCGTTAGCAAAACAAGTCTTCAGCCCCTTAAACAGGAGATGTTTATGGAATGAGAATTAAGTGGCACTTTTCTAATAGTAGTACACTAAATGGGAACTGTGCTGTTTCTTGCCTCCAGCTATCTCAGTTCAGATCTTTCATAGCAGAAGAACTTAGGGTTCCTGAGGGATTTCTTTTCCTCCCCAAACACTGTACAGAAAATAAAACCCCTACAAGGTCATGGGGTTACATGAAAAGTAGCAGTTTAATTTATTCATCCTAAATAGCAAAAAGCATATATTAACATACATTAAAAATAGACTCATTTTATGCACTTTTTCAATCTAATCTTTTGCAAAAATGAATGGACAAGTTAGGAAGTCCTTCCCTTTCTATACCAGCTCCTAGGCACTGTCTAATGGCTGCTTAGCTTTGTCACAAAGCAGTTCTTAGAGGAGAGGAAAACCATTTTCATCTTTTGTATCTTTCTGTAGCCACAGTTCAGCAGTCACTGGAGCTGGAGAAACGTAATGAATCGATTTCCACAGATGCTGCCACTCTTCCATGTTATAATACATGCTACCATGTCACAAATACATGAGGCTTCTGGGATAATCACAGCTATTGTGGATTTACCCTACAGGTAGTTGTGTTGTGAAAATAAATTAGTACTCCCAAAGCAAAGAGCCATTTAAAAATTTTGCTGGCAGATCCTCCTGCATGTCAATGTTTGCTCCTCCTGCTAACTAACCCAGAGTAAGGTTATAAAGGGATTGGCTCGAATTTGTTTGTCTTGAAGTCACTGATTTCAAAACTGGCTTTCTCCCTCTGTAATGCTCCTGCAATAATTATCAGAAGATCATTTCAGTGATTCCTCTTTCTCTCAGGTATGGCCTTATAGCAGAATATGCTTAGTGAGGTGTCTTTGATTGAAGAGTTCATAGTTGAACATTTAATATAACAGAGCCTGATTTTGTTAGTTTTCAGTGTATGTGGCAATGCCATACTTTTACCTGAGTACTTGGGAGAAGCAATTGCCAGTTATGAATTGGTGAAACTGATAACAGAAATGATGTGGACAAGTATGGTACATGCAGATCACTGACACACGTGATTGGTGCTGATGTTATTTATGGGCTTGCATATTTTTAGCTATTGGCAATGTGTGCCACAGCAGGGAGGGGTGGTAGGTACAAACGGAAAGAATACTTTGAAAAGGATGTTATTTTTATACTGAACTTCTCATATTGCTCAACTGATGTTGCCTCAACATGACACTGATTGCAGTCAGAGAAAAAGTGTCTGTCACAAGGCTCTAAGAGCTGCCACACTGGTCAGACCAAAGGCCCATCTGTTTCACTCTTCTGTTCGATTAAGTGACATGTAAATTAAAGTGTTTCCTTTTGTTAGTTTCAAATTACTATACAGCTTTTGCACTTCTGAGAAACTCTGAATCACCATCTTTATACCACAGATTTTATGCTCTGTACACCTTTAATCATCTCTTTTCCACGAAGAAATGTACTATTCGGTTTCCCTTGAATAGAACCTATTCATTGTGATCACTAGTGCTTAACCTGCCTCTATCTTACCTAGTGCTATTACATTGGTCTTTGAGATCAATAACCAGAAGTGCATGTATTTGAGGTTCAAGATTGGCACAATAGCATCATGAGGTTTTCCTGTTTTGTTCTCTATTCACTTCGTAAGGAAATAATCATAATACTCAGTTTGCCTTTGCTTGCCACAGGGCATGGTGCTGCCTATTCAAAGCACTCCCAAATCCCTTTCATGAGTAGTAGCAGCTAAGAGCTCTCGTTTTGTATCTTTCTTTCAAGTGCATATGTTTGAATTTGTGGAACATGTATTACATGAGAGGTTTTACTGTCTGGCTGCTCAGCCTTGGTTAAAACTTCAGTTAACTCCTTGCTGTCTGCTTTAGTTGTGACTTTGCTGCACACCTTTTGGCTGTCATTTGTGGTTGGCTTGTGCAGCGGGATCTGGATATCTGTAGATCCAGTGAAACCCCACTGGCTATTTTCTGTAATAGTTGTGGAAAATGATAATTTCTTTGGATCTCCCGTCCAGTTGCTTGTCCATGGATAATATTTTCTCCCATTCCATGAGAGCTTAGCTTCTTCAAAAGCTTTTACTATCTTTCTCAGAGAAGCACTTTACAAATCCAAATATGCAAAAATCACTAGCTCAGCCTCATGATTGCTACGTTTGCTATGCAATTTCCTTTCTCAAACTCCATATTGATTCTTCCTTCATAATTTAATTTATTCAAATTTCTACTAATTCTGTTTCACAATAATTTCAGTTAGTTTGCCACCCTTGAAAGTCAAATTTAGGGTATTGTAGTTCCTCAGATAACCCCTGAAGTAGTTTTTAAAAGCTAGTGACATGTCTGTCATCTTCTGTTCTCCTGACTGATTGAAATGTTAGGTTAAACACCACAGATTTCAAGTGAGGAATTTCATGTTTAAAATTCTTGAATGACCTTTCCATGCCCTGGCAGTTATTAAGTATTTCTTTAACTGATTTGTTCTACAATGTTTTCTAATGACAGTGTGAGTTATCAGCGTATTTTCCAGTTCTTGACATGTCCCATTTCCCATCTAAGATTACCCTGCTATATCAAGGTGGTTCCATTCCATCAGAAGATATTCCTTCCAAGACTGATCTCACCCAATGCTTATAGTTTGATTTTCTTCAGTCCTTATGAACTACAGCTTATAAGATATTTATAATAAGTACACATCTCTGTGTAATAAAACTGAGAAAGGCCACAAAGAAACTTGTCTCTGATCTTGAGACTATTGTTATTAGCCACTGGAGTAGGAAATCCAGTTCAGAGGATGATGTGAAGGAATACACAAAATAATAATAAAGAAGCAAGATTGAATCAAAAACTGAAGAAGGAACTTCCCTTTACCTGAAGGTTCATCTATAATAACATTTTTGATCTTTGTTCAAATTTTGTTCATTATGTAAAGGAACACTTTGTTGACATATACTAATGTTTGAGGACTGAGAAAAAATGACCAGGGAATTTAAGAAAATTTTTTTGCAATTATTTTGTACACTACATAAACAAAAAATTACTACTTTGGACTCAGTATAAACATAACTCTCCCATTTACCAGAACTCTTCAGAATAAAGTAATGCTGTATTTAAATAACCTTTCAGAATAAAAGAATAGTGGAAGCACAGCTATTGATCAGAATTAATTTTCTTCCATTACTGGCTTGTAAGGTATGCACTTTGTAAATGTAATGACTTTGCTGCAAACAGAGAATTCCAGTGTGTAACTATCCATTTAATCCCAGTCCTCTTTTTCATTCACTTCCAGTAGTGATTGATTGCCAAAGACAAGGTTTATTAATCACATTTGAAAGAGATAAGCTGTGAAACTGAGCAAGAAAGCAAAGATATGTACGTGGTACTTTGTTCTCTGTAGTTTAAGAAAATCCTAAGGAAAGAGAAAAAAGGATTCAGACTCTAAAACTTACTTCCATTCAAAGCGATGTGAATGGAATATGGAAAATTGCTTCTTCATAACTCTGTGCACACTCCTTCCACATCACCAGTAATTGCTCCTTTGCCAGTTTGGCTGACTGGGTAACTAGTCCTTTATTGTACTATAGCCAAGGACACTGAAAGTAACTGTGGAAGAATATTTAACTTTTTATGTCTGTAGCCTTTCCACTCCACTTATTTCACACTTTAAAATCTGTACAAAGCATAGATTTAAATATTTCCTTTCTGACTTCCACTGCTCTGAGGTTTCCAGCCCTTAGGTTTAATTCTTTGTTGAGAGCCAGCTCCCTCCTTCTTTGTTTCTTTTTTTAACACCCACCCACCCACACACCCCAAACCCACACCCACACCACACACATTTCTTTTTAATTTTATCCATGTTAGTGCATGAAAGAAAATACATGCAAGTGTAAAGGAAGTTCTCACAGCTGGTTTGCTTTGCTTTGATCTCACTGAGGATTTGGGTACTAAAAATAGGACTTATCTGAGTTTCCAGCACCAAAAGCTGAGTCTGAGGTCAGAGTTTGCCTTTCCAGCCTTCACATTCTCATTGTTCACAGAATCATGGAATAGTTGAGGTTGGAAGGGACTTTTGGAAACTGCCTGATCTAAATCCCCTGCACAAAACAGAATCCATTAGAAAGGGCTGCTCTGGATCTTGTCCAGTCAGGTTTTGAGTATGTCCAAGGATGGAGAGTCCCCAAGTGGTATTTAAGCATCCTCACAGTAAACCATTTTTTTCTTATGTTTAAATGGAATTTCCTGTGTTTCTGTTTGTGACCATTGCCTTTGTCATGTTCTTTCAACACTCCTCTGAGCATTACCAGCCTGCTCTGGCCTATGCAAGTAACCTTCCAGCTCCCATGGAAGTTAATAGGGATCCAAATGTAAGTGGAGTGGCACATCAGTTTCCTTAGGAGATCTGTTGGGCTGGCACATTGAGCCAGTTAAAAGGACTCTTAGGTGCCCCTCTTCAGTTTTAAAATGTGTGTGTACCTACTTTAGTTTTCCAGAGCCAGCTGTTGCTAGGTGTGCTGGTTGTTGGCAGTACACTCCACTAGGCAGAGCACTCACCCAGAAAGTACAAGACATGTGTTCAACTTCCTCCACAGCCTGAGTCCAAACCCTTTTCTCAAGAGAGCATCCTGATGGTTTGCTTACAACCTGGGTGAGGACATTGCTGTCTCCATCTTTCCAAATGCAGAAATTCTTGCTGTTAGCCATGTGTACAGAGAAATTAAGCCAGAAATACAGTATGTGTGAAGGAGCATGGTGGTTCAACCTGTAGCACTGCAGGGGAAAAAGAGTGGCTTAAGTTCCTTGCTGATGGCTAGAGCTGGTTTGGATTTCCTACTCCAGTGGCTAATAACAATAGTCTCAAGATCAGAGTCAAGAGTTCAACAATTAAGCTGCAAAGTCATTGTTCAGGAAATGAGAGTCCAGAACGAAGGGCTTGTGTGCAGAGGATGGACTCATTAGGTAGCTATGGGAGGGAACAATTCCAGCCACAATTCTAGCCACGGCAATCAGAGCAAGGCTTCGGTACATCTGCAGAGTACACAGCATCAGTGGCAGCAGCACAGTTGCTTCTTTTTCCTTTAAGAGGCAGAAAGGTCAGACAGATACCACTGAAACTAATAACTGGGTCTGAAACTAATAAATTGACTACAAGACTTTAGCATTCCTGAAAGGTATATATACTATACAGGCATCTTGGTAGGTCACCTACTCCCACCAGGATCAGCTGTAAATTCTGGTGTTACTCTCTGATACCAGTGCTTGCTGATAGGATAAAGTACTGACATGTCAAGAACACCTTGAATTCCTTCCTGTCTCCCCAGATAGGTTAAGTGTAGCTCACATCATATCAGATGCATGGGATAGGATTTTGTCTCCTCTGTACAGGTGAGAGTTGGAATTTCCAAATGTGCCTTGAGGATGTAAGAGCATAAATCTTGCAAATTTCCCAAAGGGACCTGCATTCATAAGTGCTGTAATCTTTAGGAAATATGTCTCTGAAGTATTTTGTCCACCTCATTTGGACTGTTAAGTTCTAGTATCTGGACTCTGCTTTCCTTAGTGATCTGCACACCACTAATCTTTTCAACAAATGGGCAATCAGGAGAAACTCTAACTTCAGCTAGTGAAGACCAGTTACTGCAGAATTACCCTTCTCAAGTCTGGGTCAGAGATGTTTATCTTAGTGGTTACAACAATATCTTCCTAAACAACTTTACTGTGCAAACTCTTACCAGTAGAAATAACTTGCTTTACAAGATAAATCTCACCCAAATGCACTTTGTTTCCCCTACACAACTGAAATAATTGTCAAACCACATACATTGTTTTGTTAGATTAAGATTCTATTTACGTACTGATCTCTGTTACTAAATCTTTGCTTCTATTCTATTAGTTTGACTTGTTCAGTGATCTGCTAAGGACCAGCTATTTAAGAAGTTGTGTATGTGAGTCAGGGGCAGTAACTATGTCCAGATGGAATAGAAAATATTGCCTTGCTTGCAAGAGTTGTTTACAATGATGTTCTTTCATACCTCATCAGGACTTTGAGTTGAAAGAAGATGAGGATGTTACAAATTTACTAGTCTTGTGGTACTGGTACCATAGAAACCACCTTTCAGTTAAGAGCAATGTAAAAAGAGTCTCTTTATGAAAGATACAAAATCTGAGACAAAATCTGCCTCAAACAAAGTCTTGGGGAAAAGTGGAGTACAAGCTATGCCCAAAGAGTAGAGATTGGCTGAAAGGAAGCACTGCCTCAGGCAAGGTGAAGTAGAAGGATTAAGGAAAAACATGGAGACTTAGAGAAAAAGGAGCAGTAAGCCAAAAAATAGCAGAACAAACACTAAATAAATCGAGATCATAAAAAATTCTGAAGTGCTAATAATCACCTTGTAATTGATAACATCTTAATATACTATAGTGATTTCTAAAATGATTATGTGACTATGTTCAGAGCATATCACAATTTAGAAGAAAAAATAGTCAAAGGCCTATGTATTTTTAGATGGCTATAACCACATGCATGCTTGAAATAAGTGGGAAATGTTTTTGCATTTAAATCCAAATTGTTATGAGTTTAAAAGCTTAGGTCACAAGCTTAGCAGAAATGTGAGGCAGGAGCTGTTACTCAGAGCAATAGCTTCTGACATCCCTTGCTATTCACAACAAGACCAGGCTGCTTGCAGCATGCTGGGCTTTGTGGTGATGGGATTCAGCAAGGGCTTCTGTAAGCCTATTACTGTTGCTCAAGGAAGGCAAAGCCATGAGTGGTACCAACTGCTGGACTCAGGAGGGGCTTTGGCAGCTCAGTTGTGTAACCAAAGAGCATACTCTTGCAGTGGAGGAGAGGTCAAAGAAGGGCAAACCCCACTGAGTTCAGGGAATAATGTAATATAAAGCAAGCTGAAATTATTTCAACACCATGTAGACTGGAGGGTGACCTTGGTTTTACTTAAGATAGTTGAATCAGTGAATCATCAGGTTCCAAGACTACTAACAGAGATTAATGTCTCCGTGAGCTAGCCAGACCAGCACTGGGGGACAGGCAGTGGTGGTGGGGCAGTGTGTAGGTCAGCCCAACAGAAAGCATAAAAACTGGACAAATAATAAGTTTTGAAGTGAGCAACAGGCTTGAGCTGGCTTCCATCCCACTTTCCAGGTGGGATGCTCAGTGTCATGACAGTGAGCATACAGAGACCAGGAATGAGGACCACATTAGCACAGAGATTTAACTACAGTTGAATATCACAACTGCTCTGTTATGCTTGTGTTGTGATTGCTGGATCACTCTGCTGAATCAAACTCCCATGTAATGCCAAATATACCAAATAAGTAGATTTTATATAAGCATTAACCCTTCTCATGTGGAATATCTCATGACAGTGAGCATACAGAGACCAGGAATGAGGACCACATTAGCACAGAGATTTAACTACAGTTGAATATCACAACTGCTCTGTTATGCTTGTGTTGTGATTGCTGGATCACTCTGCTGAATCAAACTCCCATGTAATGCCAAATATACCAAATAAGTAGATTTTATATAAGCATTAACCCTTCTCATGTGGAATATCTAAAAGCACCTGGTCAGAGGGTATTGGGCTCTGAGAAGCTACCAAAAAGAAAATTTTGCATCTATAAGGTGTAGGATCTTCTGCATCCTGATGAGTTCAGAGCAGGAGAAGCTGTAATTTGGGATCTGCTATGAATTGTCAGAGATGTAAAATACTTTGGATCTGCTAAAGGCAATAACTTCTTAGCTAGTGTGTTCTCAGGCACTTGCATTTCTCATGGAGCTTCTCTCCCACAAAGAAGTGGTGTGTCTATTTAGAATAGGTATTGCAATACAGGACCACAATTTGCAGCTTTAAGTAAGAGGGAACATATATTAATGTCCCTTTTACTGTAACAAATGAATGAGTCGTGATCAAACGCATCTGCAGCTTCTGGGGATTAGAAAGGTGGGGTTAATGCAAGTGTCCTTTAAACCCTCACATGTTAACATATGTTTTGTGCAGGGATTGCTTACTTCAGATTCAATGGGAAACTTCTCCAGAACATTTACAATCACATAGGATAAATAATGTGAACAATATCTCAGTGGGAAATCAGTGACAGAGCTGCTCCAAGCAGGCTATGTTGACAAGAGGCATAATTTTCTTACTGTGTTGGATAATTCCCTAAGTAAAAAGCGTGTGTCTTTCATACTATTTTTACAAACTTTAAAGAAAAACTTTCCTCGGTCAAAGCAAACAGGCAAATACCAGATGTGGATATCAGGTGACCTGCACAGATGAAACACTCTTTGAAAGTAAGTCCTCATAATGCTACCAACTGGTGGGACAGGATTAGATTCTGTGATTGTATATCCTTTGCCTGCCTACTGAAAAAGACAAAGAGCTGAGCCTTGTCCATATGTATTCTGCAACTATTGACAGATTTATTGGCAGAAGGTGCTGAGTTGTTCATTGAGTGAAACAGCTTTATCAAATTCAAACTAAGAAACCACACTAAAATTACTTATAGTCTTCCTGTCTATATGCATGTACATAGATGTCACACACAGATATCATCATAGAATCATAGAATTTAGGGGTTGGAATGGACCTTACAGATCATCTAGTCCCAACCCCCTGCCCTGGGCAGGGACACCTCCTCACTAGATCAGGTTGCTCAAGGCTTTATCCAGCCTGGCCTTGAACACTGCCAGGGCTGGGGCAGCCACTGGGGTCTCAAGCAACCTGTTGCAATGTCTCACCACCCTTAGAGTAAAAAATGTTTTCCTAATATCTAACCTAGATTTCCCCTCCTTCAGTTTGGACCCGTTACCCCTTGTCCTGTCATTGCAGTTCCTAACACAGAGTCCCTCTCTGGCTCCTTGTAGGCCCTTCAGACATTGAAAAGTTGCTATGAGGTCACCACACAGTCTTCTCTTCTCCAGGCTGAACAGTCCCAACTTCCTCAGCCTGTCTTCATAGGGGAGATGCTCCAGTCATCTTAGCAACTTCAGGGCCCTCCTCTGGACTTGCTCCAGCAGTTCCATGTCCTTATGTTGACATCACCAGAACTGTGTGCAGTATTTCAGGTGGGGTCTCACAAGAGCAGAGCAGAGGGGAAGAATCACCTATTTTGACCTGCTGCCCACACTCCTTTTGACGGAGCCCAGGATTTGATTTGCTTTCTGGGGTATATGATACATACATGCACATGCACACCGAATAGTTTCCATAATCTCTCCATCTTATGGGAGTACTCATAAAAAGCAGCAGAAGTTTCTTTTTCTTTGCTAGCATGCATGGCAATCTTCCTTGTGACCTCTGAGAGAGCTGTCTTGGAACACACATTCATGCAAGGTGGCACATAGTTGAGCTGAAATTGCCTGGTCCTTAAATAGGCCAGTAAAGACAGTGAAGAATGTAAGAAATTTCTATACAATGACATCTGAAGTGTGCATTTCTACATAAATTTGTAGTTTGGGGAAGACAAAATATGTGGGAATTTGTTACTTTTAATTGACAAGATTTCTTAAAACCCCACCCAAATCTTTAGAATGTCACAAAGAAGGTTAGGTTGTAGTGCACATGTGAACTTTATGGAAGACATAGTATGGTGGAGAAATAGTGTTAAGAGACCACCAACTTTTACTCTGTCAATTTATCAATGATTGCAGTAAATGCTGTTAAGGAAAGTTTCCTTAACAATGCAATATGGGAATGAATGTCCCATCTCCCCTGCATGATTCTTCACACTTCCACCTACCTATAAAAATTTGGAATATAGAAAAAACCCTGATACAGCTGGAGAGAAAGATCAGCTTAGCAGTGGACACACTTGAATAACTGCTTCACACAGGCCCAATGGACGATAAATACATATTTAGCAGACAAGAAGACAGGTGGAAAGCAGAGTGTCTAAATATTGAAAATTGTACTATTATGCAGCTTCTGAGAATAGGTGAAATGATTTCCTAGGAAGGGATAGCTAAGGATACAAATCTCTCAGGATTGACTGACATCTTTTACAATACCTGTCAAACTGATTTTGTCAGTGGGTATGATAGATTATGAGAAGTGGTGGTAACCTAAGAGATTTTCTCAGGTACTGTTGCTACTAATAATCCACCACACTCACTGGTGCCATGTAACTTCTCTTTTGTGTGGGGTGTGTCTGAAAACTTCTGATAAAGTAATAATAATAAGATACATCATTGGGACTGATAACAGAACTGTTTTGCTTAGGCCGAGTTGCATAAATACTGAAAAAGTAAGATGTTGTCTGTAACATATGGCATTGCTTTGTTCTTGAGCTCATCCAGGAAAGGAGCTCCTGACTTTTCCAGGCTTCATGTAGGTGACTAAGGAATCTATGCACCTTTGGAACTACAAAGAGTAGTATTGATGTCATCAACACTGAACTAAAGGCAGTGTGGGTAAGTGAAAAGTTGCAAGTCAGAAATGCAATTTTTGATGTTACAGTACTGTCTCCCGGTGCAGCAGCACTGGGGACCCAGCTGTGTTCCAAGGGTGAGGTGAATGCTCAAAGCCCCCTGCACCAGGCAGGTGTAACCTGGCCACACAGGCTGGATTAAAAGGCCTTTTTGCGCACACTCAACCTGGGGGGAACTGAAGAGGGGTCCCAATACAGAGGTCAGTTAATTTGTGGTAGAGTGGAGACTGGTACTACAGGATTCATAGTTATCTCTTATCTGAGTATAGATTCATAGAATGTTAAGGGGTTGGAATGGACCTTAGAGATCATCTAGTCCCAACCACCTGCCATGGGCAGGGACACCTCCCATCACACCAGGTTGCTCAAGGCTTCATCCAACCTGGCTTTGAACACTGCCAGGACTGCGACAGCCACAGCCTCCCTGGGCAACCTGTGCTAGTGTCTTACCACCCTCAGAGTAAAAAAACCTTTTCCTAATATCTAGCCTAAATTTTCCCTCCTTCAATTTAAATCCATTGCCCCTTGTCCTGTCACTGCAGTTCCTAACAAAGAGTCCCTCTCCAGCTTCCCTGTAGCCCCTTCAGGTATTGAAAAGTTGCTCTGAGGTCTCCACACAGTCTTCTCCAGGTTGAACAGCCCAAACTTCCTCAGTCTGTCTTTGTAGGGGAGATGCCCCAATCCTCTTATCAACTTCGTGGCCTCCTCTGGACTTGCTCCAACAGCTCCACATCCTTCTTACATTCAGGGCACCAGAGCTGCATGCAGTATTCCAGGTGGAGTCTAACGAGAGCAGAGTAGAGGGGGAGAATCACTCTGGATATGGAACTGTTGTTACACAGTGCAGCTTATGCATTTAAAGTGTACATACACCTCATGTATGCAGCAGCCTGAAATTTCTGCACACAATGAGGATATTTTTGACTCTATTTCTTGCAGAAATCAAGTCTTCCTGAAGTTGTGCACAGTGACAACAAACTGTTCCTTGCAGATTTAAAGGATATTTTTGCAACGCTTACTTAAATTTTTTTGACAGCTGAACTCCACTGGCTTTAAAACACTTAGCTTCCTTATTTCCAGACTTTGACTTACTCAAACTAATTAGATGCAAAGCTCCCAAATGATCATAGTATGAATTGACAACACTTGCTGTTAGTCTCAGACCTGGCAGATGTTTCCATTTCAGCTTCTATGAAGCTGAAATACAGGCAATAAATTAGAAGCAAACAATGCACATGAAGAGAAGAAAAAAGTCACGCTGCTTAAGCTGACATGGAGTAGAATTCAGGTTCAGTACTTCAATCAGGTCTCTTGATTTGACATACACCTAAAGAAACCCTTCCACAGTAAATTAGCAAGGGGAAGAAAAGAACCTCTTCAGAGCAAATCAAGAAGTGAATGAAATAGAATGTTTTTTCCTAAGATACCTGAAAAGATGAGCATGGTCCTGCACTGTTCATTGGAGTGGATACTTATGTCTAATAAATTCAAGGGAGCTCTACAAGAATAAAGAGCTTTGTGTCTGTGTAATTGTATATAGATAGGAAAACCTATGGCTCAACTTAAAGCATGGCAAAAACAATGGCAAAATTCAACTGATTTCCATAATCTTTTATTCCATGATTTACATCTTCCTAAAGCATCAGTGTACACCTCCTCCAACGAAATTTATATGTGTACATTTAACTTAATAGGTTCCTTTTTATATTAGAGGAGCAGTAAGTAAAATGGATTTGGAATCTCACAGAACTGGCAACACACAAAAATAATGACACGTTTTCTTCTCCTTCGTGGCAAAGTATAGAACCAAAGCATTCAATGAAAATCAGAAGCTTTTGGACTGATGAAACACTGTTATGTCACAGAAAGAGTTAATATATCATCTAAAGAGTTCTTTCCTTACACAGGCTAATTATTTTTCTTCAAGTGAAGAGATTAATTAAAAGACAGCTAAATTAAATGTATACTTTCCTGATACCATCTATACAAGCCAATATGATTCTAGTATGTTATATTTAGCACTCTACAACAAATGGAAAGGGAGAAAGGACAGCCTGCCTGTCAAGATTCAATCCATACAATGACAATACAGGAGCTATTTAATTACAGCCATCTGCATTCTGTAGTAGATGAACAAGGAGTATATGGTACATGACTGACAAGCTTGCTGTGTCCTTTGACCACCTCTCAGCAAGTAATGAAGCATGACTCCTCATGCTTAGCACAGTCACATACTGTACTTTCCCTGTCTGTGTGTTGGTATCAGTGTAATACTTAGCCTGGAGCCTGCTGCTCTTCAACTAGGTGAAGGACTGTGCGATTACAAGCTTGATTCTGCCAACTACACAACTAATAAAGCACAGTAGTACTGCTTTCTACAAATCCTGTCTCCTTATCAAGTATTCTAACCTGGCAGCTCACTCAGAACTTATCAACAGGAAGTATTCATGTTTCTGTGGAGAACATGTTCACGGTAAAACAGTATTAACAAAGTATCCGTGAAGACTGGTTAATGCAGTAGCTTTTTCATGTATCTGTCATACCAAGCTTCACAGCAAAAGTAGGTGTAAATACCTCACCTGCCTTAGGGAAGAAAATGATTCCCTTATCACTCATGAAGGTGACTGAATGACTGTACACACATATTTGCTTTTATAATTTTTTCATCTTCAAGGCTTAATAATTGAAAAGAATTACCTTCATCACTAGATAACCACACCTGTTAAATAAATAGGCACTGCTGAATTACTCTGTATACTTAGAGGCAGAGCCACTACCAAGACAGTTTGCTAGTTAATTAATATTTTCTGAAAAAAAGTTCCTGTCTATTCATCAAGTGTGAAAGTATCATTTACTTTGGTAATTGACTGTAAACTACTGTGCATAGACCAAACTGACAGAACACAGAACCTCATTAATAAAGAAGCCCCTTCTTGTTGGTTCAAGATTTCCCCATGACAAAAACTTATTTGCAGACAGCTTCTTCAGAAGTCTGTACAAAAACCTAAAATGAAGAACTACCTCACTAAAGATCAATTTCTGCCATGGCACTGATGCTGAGTAACTATTTTTTTAGAAAGTCTCACAATTTAAATGAGACCATTGACAGAGATGGTACAAACCATGCAAGACAGTGAGTCCAGTAATTGAAAGTGCATGAAGCTAATGATTTTGAGCTCGATTCCTCTGAAATTAGAAAGAACTTTGCCAAAACAGTTATAAAATCAAATCTGGATCACTTACATATTTACTTTTCTACTTAAGGGGGAAAAAAAAAGAAAAAAGAAGGTGAAGTTACACTCAAATTCAACATTATTTTCCTTGTATACATACCTCATTTCTATAAACACACAGGAAATTCCTCTGTGTGTGAAAAAAACATTCCATGTGGTAAAAATTTGGTGTTTGGAAATATGAACACTGGAAATTTGGGGTTCTGATACAGTTTGTGACCTCCTATATTGTAAACAGAAACCATGGACTTGTATAGAAATAACACAGTAAGTATCAATAGCTGAGATAATAGTATAATGGCTATGCAGTTATTATACAAACTAACAAGAAAGTAAGAGCTATACTATACTTAATCTAGGAATGAATTTCATAGAATCATAGAATTTTAGGGGTTGGAATGGACCTTAGAGATCATCTAGTCCCAAACCTCTGCCATGGGCAGGCTGCTCAAGGCTTCATCCAACCTGGCTTTGAACACTGCCAGGGTTGGGGCGGCCACTACCTCCTTGGCAACTTGTACCAGTGTCTCACCACCCTCACAGGAAAAGACTTTTTCTTAATATCTAGCCTAAATTTCCCCTCCTTCAATTTGAATCTGTTACCCTTTGTTCTATCACTGCAGTTACTAACAAAAAATTTAAAGTCGGAAGAAGGCAAACACCTATGTTGGAATCATAGAATCATAGAATCAGCTGGGTGGGAAGAGACCTCCAAGATCATGAAGTCCAACCCTACTGTGGTTACTAGACCATGGCACTAAGTGCCACATCCAGTCTCAGCTTGAAAACCTCCAGGGATGGTGAATCCACCACCTCCCTGGGCAGCACATTCCAATGCCTGATCTGTAAAAAATCTCTTCCTAATATCCAACCTAAACCTCCCCTGGCAGAGCTTGAGTCTGTGCCCTCTTGTCCTGCTGCTGGTTGCCTGGGAGAAGAGACCAACCCCCACCTGACTCCAACCTCCTGTCAGGGAGTTGTAGAGGGTGATAAGGTCTCCCCTGAGCCTACTCTTCTCCAGGCCGAACACCCCCAGCTCCCACCCAGACCTCAATCAGCATTGCAATCTACATCTCAATCTGCAGTTTGAAAGCAGAGCCACCAGGCCCTGTATTCCTCAACACCAGGTACAGTTTTAATAGGAAAATTGTGTGAGAAGTACATTACTGAACACAAATTTTGGGGTTCTTATACAGTAACATTTAATTAAGTAATTCTATTCAGGTCAATGAATTGAATAATTCAATTCAAAGATTGTGTAAATAATAAAAAGCAATCTGGTTTGTTTGGTAACTTCTCTCAACAGACTAAACAAATAATTAATAGTACTAATACTTCAAGAAAGAATGGGTCTATAAAATAAAATAATTTATTCCATGTCTAAGAAAACCTACTTTTTAAATGACATGGTTATCACCAAAATCAAAAGAGTAGTCTGTCTCTCAAATGTGCATTAATGCACATAAAGGTTATCAGCCCAGGAAAAAAAAGTATAATAAATTTTAAATTGGCTACTGGTGATCCCTCCCTGAGACCCAAATCCCCCTGAAAGCAAAGGTGAGGGCTACCAACTCTCTCCATTCACCCCCTGGACCAGCAGTCTTTTCCCAACAGCTTCAGTCACTACAGAACTGAAGTTCACCTGCATTTCACTTCCAGCCCTGTGAAGGCCAGTGGTAGCAGTTTTAAAAGGTTGACAACCAGAGCTGCCTGCTGCCAATCTCTCCTCCTGGGGGATTAACACATCTCACTGCACCTTGCAAACAATTAGATATGTGCTCACAGCCAGCTGAATGAAGGGGTTAGCAGCCCTCACACATCTGCTTGCAATCATCTGATCATGCTGTTAATTGGTATGAGGTACATTATTCCCTCTGCAGGGCTTATGGCAGGTTTTGTATACCGCAGGTCAGATGTGGAAAAGAAAAAAAATCTGAATAAAATAGCGAACCTCCCTATTTCTTAAAGATGCCTTTTCTTTTATAAGTATTTGTATTTATCCCTCGTTAGTGAATAAAGATTGCAGCACCAGTCAGCTCTGAGTGCTTAGCATTTGCTCCTTCTTATAGAGCTGCTGGGCAGCAGCAGTTACTGTGCCATAACCAGCTGTGCAGCAATATACTGCTGACATGACTGCAGGCAGTTCTACCAGCCAAACAGAAATCCATAATAAAACCTTATTCACAGGTGGTGGCATCAGCACATCTAGATTTCTCCCCTGCCCTCCCAAGCTGCAAAGGAAAGAGCTTTGAATACAGGGAAATACAACCAGGAAATAATTGTTCATCTGTGACAAACATCTATTGGAAGAAACTACCAAATGAGGAAGTTCAACAGGTGGAAGCAGAAACTGAAGGAATAAAACTGATAGTGACATTCCTGCCCTGCATAGCCTATGTTTGCCCTGTGTGTATGAATGTAAAACACCAGAACAGCCCCTTAAATCAACAGGCCTATGAGAGTCACAATGGCAGCAAGTCTTTTACGGTTGTCACAATATACATGAGAACAGTTTAATATCTCTGTATTACAATGCTCAGCTCACAGAATTAATAGTAACTGCAAGTAACACTTGCAAAGATGTAGAAGCACTTTATGAATGTCAGCAAGCTGAGAACCATCATGCCTGAGATGCAAACAGGCACAGCAGATGGTGAAAATGAGATATGGTGGTGAATCTATTGTTCCTAACTCACCCAAAATATCTCTGACATAGCCAGTGAAAGACTTCTGATCTCAGAATTTCAATTTCTGCTAGCCAACACTGATCCAAAGCACACAGTAATCGGCACAGAGGTTTTTATGTATTACAGAAGTTGGCTCACTCTCTCAAAAATAAGACCATGTTGTCATTATGATACCAGTATATTATCAGTGTAGGAGAACAATAGTTGCCAAACATTGGGTTGCAAAAGCAATGATAAGCCAGTGAAACCTGACAACTAAAATAAGCAGTGGAAAGTTGTACTTAGTAAGAAAAATTGCTATTTAAAACAACAGAAAAGAATATTTGAAGAGAAAAAAATACATTAGAAATAAAGGAAGCTTTTATATTAAAGAGGCTTTTAATTCAAATGAAAGAAATCACTAGGTATAATAATACTCTTCTAAGTGTAGTTCTCACCAGAGAGTTAATCATGAAAAAACCCCAACAATCACTGGGAAGGGTAAAGAAGGTCATAGTGTGGTCCATACTGCCAAGCTAATTTCTTAGTCTCAAGGAAGCTGTGAGAGCTTTCCAAATACTTACTGTAAACAGTACAGTCTCTTCCCATCACAGAAATCTAAAGGTCAGTGGTGTCCCCAGGTCTAATCTCCATAAGTTTCCATAAACTAGTTTTGGCTGACTTTTTGTTTTCTAAATTTCTTGCTGCTACTGGGTGCTCTCTTTGCATTCCTGAGGCCTGAACTGTTTAGCAGCAGAAGAGGTGCAGCCTAAGAACAACATATACTTCCCCCCTGAACCTAATCTAAAGGATCTGCTGCTGAAAGGGAGAAAGGTTTTTATGAGTTGATATTTGTGATAAAGCAATGAGTGCTTAGGGTTTTAAGAAGTGCAGATTTGTTCATTATGAAATGGGTCATGGCCAGCAAGCATATTTCATAGAATCAGATCATAGAATCATAGAATCATAGAATCAAGCAGGTTGGAAAAGACATCAAAGATCATTGAGTCCAACCCTAATGCAAACCTGTAATTGGTAATTCTCATTGTTCCTTACTTGTTTAGGACTGGTGGTCTAACAGTGAAAGGTTGGTCACTCATCATCAATCTCATCAGCTACCCAACCCCCTACCCTATTTGCTAAACATGGGTGACATCTGTAAAATTTAAGACATCTGTGTTTTTAGAAGGCTTTGGCTTTCTCTCAACATACTTTTTCATCATTCTCGACCTTGCAGTAAAACTCTAGCAGCAAACCTCCTTTTGCAAACATAGAACACAGGATTGCTGTAGACTCAGCCAAATGAGAAAACAGAGGTTAAGGAGATATATTTCTATTCAAATGCACTTCGCTCCAGAATTAACAAGGGCAACATGGAAAGTGCTTGGCTTACTGCATCCATTTGAAAAGGAATTTTTTTCCAAAGTTCATTCTAGTGCTAAAACGTGTTTCTCAGCTAACACTGGAATGACAACGTTAGATGGGGGAGAGAAAACTTTCAGGATGTCCTAGGCAAATTGCATTTGGTGCAGTTATGTTTCTAACCATTCTATAATTCCATGTTAACACTGAAGAATCTTTTTTTGCAGTGAAGTCTTTGAAATTCATGACCCCTCGAACTGTTTGCTGGGAACAGCAGGAAACGGTAGATTACTATTATCTTTTAGCTTATATTTTAAGTACCCTAGAAGAGGTATTGCCTCTTTATTGTGTGCCTTTAGCTGAAACTTGGCAGAACAAGGCCTGCTCCCTGCCTGGCCCTCATCTGTGACCACTGGGGCAGTCAAGGGAGAGTTTGCCATTGGCTTCAATGGACAATGGATGAGACACCTCAGTGACAGAGAATAATGATGCTCAGGGAGTGATACCTGAAGAGAGTCTCAGTAGGTTTTAAATGTTTATGTCAAGAATAAAAATGATTGAAAGTGTCTCTTTCGTCAGTCTGGTTCCTAGAAGGATGGAGAAGTCAATCAGCCAACTCAGAAAACAGCTGTTCTGCACATGTATATGTGAATTGTTGGAATCACAGTGCCATCATTTTTCCTTTTCAAATGACATGGAAACTCATTTTTTTTCAGTAAATTAAATGGCATAACTGAGCCATATTTTTAAATCGAGCTTTCCTTGGACATATAAATGAAAATAATGTCATCCTGACTGTATGTCTTGTGAACTTAAAAGAAGACAGTTTCTTTTCCAGGAAGATCAGAGATTCATTCTTCCAAGCAGTATTAGCAATGGGATGGAAGGCAACACTCTGGTTTCACAGCCTTCTTGGCCAGTGGGTAAATTTGATCTAACCAAATGTAGTCGCTCTGTGTATCTCTTTTAAGAAGATAAGGTAGGGTGGTAAAGCTAAACACTTCCCAGTCTTTGATCTGAAATGGGTCAGAAGAGTGATGAAATCTGTGTTTTCAGTTCATCAGACAAGTGCATCCTTACCAAAGGCTTGGTGCACACCATAAATCTGGTTCTGTGAATTGCAAATCAAAAGAGGCTCCTTGCTCAGACCCTCTGCAATGAAGGAAGCAGCAGGTTCCCTCACCTGACTGAAGGCAGCAACATGAGCTGAGAGTGCCAAGCCGATTTGAGAAGGGCTATTTCCCTTTGAATCATCTGTAAGAGGACACAGGGCTACCTCCTCACCTATGGGAATTGATTTTGTTGGTCTACAACACCATAATAGCAGTTGTCTCTGCTTTCACTTTTGGCAGTCCCTAGAGTGGTGCTGGTACGATCCAGCACCGTTCTTAGAATCAGAGAGTCATAGAATCACAGAATCCTCAAGGTTGGAGGAGATCTCTAAGATCATCGAGTCCAACCATGAACCTGTCACTCTGCTGTAATCCCTAAAATCCTAAACCATATTCTCTGGTTAATGGTTGGACTTGATGATCTCAGAGATCTCCTCCAACCTCGATGACTCTGTGATTCTCTGAATGGCTCTGGATCAGCACCACTCTAGGGACTGCCAAGAGTGAAAGCAGAGACAGCCACT
>NW_008689612.1:28829-29215 GCF_000695815.1 Acanthisitta chloris
AGTGGACTGCGAAGAAGAAAGGCAGGGCCAGCCACTACTGTAGACCAACAAAATTGACTCCTGTAGGTGAAGAGTTCTATGTCCCCTTATAGATGATTCAAAGGGAAATAGCCCTTCTCAAACTGATTTGGCACTCTCAGCACACGCTGCTGCCTTCAGTCAGGTGAGGGAACCTGCCGCTTCCTTCACTGCAGAGGGTCTGAGTCAGGATTTTGATTTGTAATTCGCAGAACCGGATTTATGGCGCGCACAGAGCCCGTGGTAAGCAGCCGCCTGATGCACAGGCGGTTTGCCGACAGTTCTGCACAGGAGCCACAGTGTGGCAGGAGAGATCAAGGGGACGAGCGGAGTGTGAGGCGGCAGGACGGGACGGGCCGAGCTCCCTC
>NW_008689613.1:0-1421 GCF_000695815.1 Acanthisitta chloris
CCTAATATCTAATCTAAACCTATACTCTTATCAGTTTGAAAACGTTCCCCCTTGTCCTATCACCATCTGCCTCTGTATAAGGTTAGACCAGAGTTTTACCCTAAAAGCAGAAGAAAAAACCCTGCAAGGAATGGTTTCTGAATAGACAGTGTGTTCCAGATTCCCATATCAACTAACAGTTCCTGTCCTTCAGCAAAAGGCAATTCCTCACTTACATATCTGCTTTGAAAAAAGTACATAGGTCACAGCTCCAGTGTCTCTACTCCAAAGAGCTTCTCTGGGTGTCAGGAAGCTTTGGCCTTGTTTCCTTTATAGGTGTGTGACAAGTGTATGGAACTGATACAAAGAGCTGCTTTCACCTCTGCTAAAATTCTAGGAACTGCACATCATTAAGAGAGGAAAAAAGTCAATTAAACAAGTGGCAGGTCCTCCCTCTGATGCATGATTTCAAAAGAGGTTATCAAATATGCAAGAGCATTAGAAAATAAAAAGTACCTTAGACAGCAACAAATTGTGCTGAATTGCCTGCTGGTAATTAAACAGTGCATGTGTTTAAAAGACCATATTTTGTTCTTAATGAGTGAGGATTTTGACCTTCTGTGTAGGAGGGCAAAGAGATGTGTTTGGGGCTTAAACTACTATGAATGAATCTTTTATTTTAAACCAAAGACATTTTCTAACTTATTGATTTTGCTTGGGGAATGTGACTTCAGCTATTATGGAACTTCACATGAGCGTGGAAACCAAACTGAAAATTCAGCAAAGTGCCACTGTGCATTGGATAAACCTATTTTTGGAATCATAATCTGGCCTGCTGCTAACTCCTTCTCTTTTTTTAATCTTAGTGGTCAACACTTCCTTTGAGAAGATAGAAAGGCTGACAACAGCCCATTATTCCACTAATCCTGCCCACATACATGATATCTCATCTTCCAAACAGCATTTTTAATACTCTGTTACATGGAAACTGGTTTTAAGAAGGACTAGATAGACAAAAATTATTTTAGGAAAATGCTAAATATAGTCTCAGAAAGTTTGATTTCATAGGTTATGTTCCACCCAGATATCCCACCCTTAGAAAGAGACACTGAGAACAGCCAACACAACTTCAGCAGCTTTATTCGGCAGCAAACATTATTGATTGGCACACAGTGGGTCATGGTCACATCCTGAACTTTAAATCTGGCTCATTCTCCTCCAGATGTAGTATTGCCTTAGAGTTTCTTTAAAATAAATAAATAAATCCCTTGCATATCTAAATGCTTACAAACATCAGAATATGAGTGATGCAAGAAATGAAGGACATTGTTTGGTTTGGATAGGCCTAGTCCAGAAGCCTAAAATCAATGAAATGTTGCCATTCATTCCAGAAGGATCCAGGTCTCCCCCAACTCAATTTTCTTCTTCTTGCACACTGCTTA
>NW_008689614.1:0-2876 GCF_000695815.1 Acanthisitta chloris
TGAACTTAGCCCAGCACCAGTGCAGGACGAGATGCAAAGCCTGGAAATCCCAACATGCCAAGAGAATCGTATATAGTTTGCTCTGAACTCAGCCCAGCACCAGTGCAGGATGAGATGCAGAGCCTAGAAACCCCAACATGCCAAGAGAATTGTATATGGTTTGCTCTGAACTCAGCCCAGCACCAGTGCAGGATGAGATGCAGAGCCTAGAAACCCCAACATGCCAAGAGAATTGTATATGGTTTGCTCTGAACTCAGCCCAGCACCAGTGCAGGATGAGATGCAGAGCCTAGAAACCCCAACATGCCAAGAGAATTGTATATGGTTTGCTCTGAACTCAGCCCAGCACCAGTGCAGGATGAGATGCAGAGCCTAGAAACCCCAACATGCCAAGAGAATTGTATATGGTTTGCTCTGAACTCAGCCCAGCACCAGTGCAGGATGAGATGCAGAGCCTAGAAACCCCAACATGCCAAGAGAATTGTATATGGTTTGCTCTGAACTCAGCCCAGCACCAGTGCAGGGTGAGATGCAAAGCCTAGAAACCCCAACATGCCAAGAAAATCATATATAGTTTGCTCTGAACTCAGCCTAGCTCAGGGCAAGGCATGTGGGATGAGAATGAATGGCTCAGGGGCAAACAGGAGGGAAAAGTGAAGCATTTCTGGGGGATTCTTGCTTCACTGCATCCCTTGGGGAAAGCTGCTGTTGCTCCTCACCTGGGACAGGCAGTGCCATGGGCCTGAGGAATCACAGGATCTCTAGGACTGGAAAAGAACTCCAAGGTCATGGAGTCCAACAATCAGCCCAGCACTGCCAAACCTACCAGTAAACCACATCCCCAAGTGCCACAGCCACATGTTTTTTTGAATATAAAATGAATCTGGATCAGCATTGGCTGAAAATCTCAGTTGAAGAACACATATAAATAAATACGTAGTGTGCATTATATAGAGGTTCAAAGCAGAGAAAAGGCTTTTAAAGCCTCAGTTTCCCAGCCCAAAAGGCTGTGGAGGCAGGGAAAAGAGCTGGTGACTGCCAGGGATGCACAGGGGGATGCTCATGGAACCCCAGGGAGGAGCACACACAGCTCCTCAGAGGATGTGAGTGGTTCTGCTAACCCAGTACTCCATAAATCTGCTGGATTTCCATGCCTCAGTTTCCCCATCTGTCAACCAAAGCTTGGTGGCACTTCATTCCTCCCATTTTCTCCTGTCCAGACATTCCAAAGGCATCTCACCCTCCTTCCCAGGGAGGAATGATTGCAAAGCTCATCCTGGTAAGGTTTACCCCAAAGTGAAGCTTCTCTCACTTTGGTTGGGGGTTGGAATTTTTCCCTGCAG
This sequence comes from Acanthisitta chloris, assembly GCF_000695815.1. Taxonomy (NCBI): domain Eukaryota; kingdom Metazoa; phylum Chordata; class Aves; order Passeriformes; family Acanthisittidae; genus Acanthisitta; species Acanthisitta chloris. The sequence goes on from NW_008689614.1 coordinate 1,344, forward strand.
GAGCCAGTTGTGCTGGAAATCATCCTGTGTGAATGATGCATTGCAAATATTCCGTGTGGAAGTGGATAATATGCACCCCCAGACTCGGAGCAGAAATGATACCTCAAGCTTATCACAGCAATCACAGCAGCAACACTCAGGCTCTGAATGCTGCAGCCTCCAAAACATGATTCAAACACAAGGAAGGAATGAACTGGAAGAAATTGCAGTCCAGAGCAAATTTCAGCTCTCAGAGAATTATTGCTGGGAGTGATGTGCCATCACTGGGGGTGACAGATCACCGAGCCCTGAGTGCTCTGTGCTGCCTGGGAGGAGAACACCCAACCAGTATTTCTGCTCTGAACTAGCAACATTTGGCTTTCCCTTCCTGTTTTTATCACCTCTCTGTTGAATTATGGCAAGGAAAGGGGGTTAGTGTTTTAAATGAGGGTCCCAGACCCTTGGAAATAGGTGGAACAGCAACTCAAAGTCTGGATCAGAGTCCTGGAGCACACACAGATGAATTCCCTCCTTGTCACCTTGGCAAATCCTCCCCCAAGGCTGCACAGAGCTCACCTGTCACTGCAATAAGAAACACAGCTTAGCATGACACAGGGAGAGCTTTGCAGTGGATTTGGGACAAACAGTGTTGATGGAATTAAAGGAAAACCCAAATACACCTTGAGAAAATGTGTGAGTTTCCTCTAGACCAGTGGGAATTCCTTTCTGCTGGAACATTGACTTCTCCACTCCCACAGCTCATCAGAATCACTCGTTTTCAACACAACATGTATCTGAGTGGGGTTTTTTTTTGGTTCATTTTTGGAAAAAAAACTCTGTTTCAGCAAAAAAAAAAAATCAGCTGCAAATATCCAAGTAATTATTAGTGGGGAAGTGTTTGGGGCTTGTTTTCCCACAGAGGCAACAAAACACTCCAAGCCTTTGTAATATTTTGGTCCATTCAAACTCTCTCTGGCTCTCCAGCTGCTCCCCAGGGCAATCAAAGTGCTCCCAGGGCAAGGGATTGGTCCCAGCTGAGCAATTTCTCAGGCACAGGTGCCACCAGCATAGCAATTTCTTTGGTCTGAGAGCAGAGACTCAACTCTCTGCTGAACAGGTCTCTGCACTTCACTCACGTATTTAGTCCCAGGCAAGTCCCTTCCTCTCACAGCCTCAACATCCACACTCTGCTGGGAAATTGGGCTTGAATAAAGACTTTGGGGGCTGAGTCTGCAGTAGCTTGGAGTGTTCATTACTCCTGCAGGTCTCTGGAAGGTCAGCACTGCTCCTGCACAGCACAGAGCCTCAGCACAGCTTTTGGAGGGAGAGGAGCCTGGAAAAAGGAAGGGATGGAAATCAGCAGTGAGGGAGCTCAGCAGAGGTTGGAGCAGTGGAGAATTTGTAAGGACTTGGCTGGAAGACACAGCAAGGGTCAGTGAGAATCCAGACTGGTTTGGATTGGAAGGAGCTTATAGATCATCCAGTCCCACCCCTTGACATGGGCAGGAACATCTTCCCCCAGCCCAGGCTGCTCCAAGACCCATCCCAACTAGC
>NW_008689614.1:3048-11626 GCF_000695815.1 Acanthisitta chloris
GGGACATTCCCTGTGTCCTGTCCCTCCAGGCCCTTGTCCCAAGTCCCTCTCCATCTCTTTTGGAGCCCCTTTAGGCACTGGGAAGCTGCAATAAGTTCACCCTCAGCAGAGCCAGGGGAGGAAGAAGGAGAGTTCAGCTGTAGGGCAATGTTGGGAGGATCAGAGGGAGCCCCAGCAGAGGTTACATTCCCTGCAGGCTATTTCAGCAGTGCTAAAACATTTCTCAATAAGCTTTTCCAGTGCCTCCCTCCATCCCCTGAGGGCTGATCCCTTCCCAGCTCCTTCATCTTCCTCCCACTGCCTGGGGCCAGTGCCCTGCCCTGTGGGTGCACTTCGATTGCCCTGGGGAGCAGCTTGAGGGCCAGAGAGGATTTGAATGCCCCAAAGTATTACAAAAGCCTGGAGCATTTTGTTCCCTCTGTGGGAAACAAGGTGTGCCCCTTGCATACCTCATGTGGCTATTGCTCTGTGTGACACATCTCCAACCTCTGAGCCAGACTGAGCTCTCCTCAATTTCAGCAGCTCCTCAGCAAACTGTCAGCAGTGCCACTTATCTGCACACAATATGTCTAGGTGGATATTTCCCTGTCCCTTTATCAATAGCTCTAAACCACATCATTAGTGAGATACAGCAGAATAAACCCCAAACATGTGTCAATAATTATCTGCCTTTTCCAGGCATTCATTGCCTCATCCTCCCTCCTTTTTTTTTTTTTTTTTTGCCTGCAGAAGGTGACACTCAGGACACAGCACGTTGTGTCCTACTAGATGAAAGACATGTCAGGTTTAACCCAGTGCACTTCCCAAATTAATTTGCTGGGGGTTGGCTCAGTGCAGCAGAGCCTGGGTGGAATGCAAAGCAGCCCTGAGCTGGTGTGGAGCACTGAGAGCCTGGGCAAAAGGGGCTGATCAATTGAATTTCCTCTTAGAGCTGATTGGAAAAATATTATGCACTGCAGAGTGATCATTAGGCTGGGGGAGCAGGGGGAGCAGGCACAGAGCATTCTCTTCTCCAGGCTGAACAGCCCCAACTCCCTCAGCCTGTCCTCAGAAGGGAGATGCGCTAGTCCTCTTAGCAACTTCGTGGCCTCCTCTGGACTTGCTCCAACCCAACTCCTGCCTTCCTCACCCAGGGAGGGAACTCCCCTAGCTCTGCCCTGCAGGATGTGCTTGGCATTATTCAGCTCTGCTTAGAGACATCTTTAAGGTCCTATTATTGTTATTTATTATGGGATCTTGGAAACCCTTTCCATGCAGAGCCAGTGCTTTATGTGCCTGGGATCGAGGTGAGCAGTACTGCATGAAATCTCTGCCCAAATCCTGCACAATACAAGATACCAGGCCTGGAAAGTGCTTTATAATGTGGCAGCAACTTTAGATCACTTTTAATTCCCAGCATTTATCATCCCTGGGTTTTCTCTCCTCACCAGCCCCACAGAGTCACACTCAGCTTCGAGAACTCTTGCTTAGCTTGCAGGAAGGAAAGTAATAGTTGTACTAATAAGAATGAGCCCCAAACTCCCAACAACCCTAAAATATTTGTTGCATTCCCTCCACTCCTTCAGGAAAAAACCCAGTGTAAGTTATGAGCCAAGGAGAATCTACTCTTGACCAAGATTTTAGTAAGTGTTGCTGTGGCTTTGGCTATTGCAAGGAGGAAAGGATCCCATCCCAACGCCTCTTGACCAAGTTTTTAGTAAGTGTTGCTGTGGCTTTGGCTATTGCAAGGAGGAAAGGATCCCAAAATCCCAAAGATCTGATTCCCATGGGCTGTGGTTCAGGCACCCAAAAGCTAATCCCCACTGGCTCACACCTGGGTGCCTGCATGGCCTCAGCTGGGGCAGAGCATCCTTGAGGCTACAGATTTCCTGTGCTGTGAGGATGGATTTCTGGATGCTACAGCCTCAAAGATACCCAGAGTGTAGCTCTTGGCACAGAGCAGATGCTGAGTGCAATGTCCAAGCAGCATGGACAGACAACAGAGCCCAAAGGCACCTCAGCCTGGACTTGTCACACTTATTTCTCCTCTTGGGTCTGCACTACATTTAATCACAGTGACAGAAATGAAGTCCAGTTTCCCCCCTGCATTCCTACAGTGGAAACCAGAGCAGGTCAGCAGAGGACATGAGCCAGAGCTCCAGGGAGGGCTGAGGTGATGCACCAGAACCAGGAGCTTCCTCGCCTGTTAGAGCTCCTTTGAAGGGTGTCAGACTCTAATCCCCTGCAAAGAACCTCTTTGCTCTGGGATTGTGGCTGCAATCTGTTCACCTGGGATTTCCTGTGCTTTGCTGTGGTCAGAGCTGCTTGCAAATGCCAGGAGGGGAGAAGGTGTTTAGTGGAAAGGGAGGGAGGATGGAGGACATCAGCAGTTAGCAGCTGCACCTGTGAGCAGCAGCTGCTTTGTCAGCTCCCAGCACAGTTCTGAGCCACATGTGTGTGGAGAGACAGCAATGTGCTCTCTGAGAGGTGCAGTGGCACAAAACTGGGGCTCTACTCACAGCTTTGTAACCTTGGAGTACCACAGAGCCAGCAGAGCTACTCCAGACCATGGTGGGTGGAACTACAAGGAGAACCTGTGCTTCAGAATCCCAGACTGGTTTGGGTTGGAAGGACCTTCAATATAATCCAGTTCCACCCTCCCTGCCATGGGCAGGGACACCTCCCACCAGCCCAGGGTGCTCCAAGCTCTGTCCAACCTGGTCTGGAACACTCCCAGGGATGGAGCAGCCACAGCAGCTCTGGGCAACCTGTGCCAGAGCCTCAGCACCTCACAGGGAGCAATTCCTTCCCAATATCCATGTATCCTTGCCCTCTGGCAGTGGGAAGCAATTCCCCTTGTCCTGTCACTCCAGGCCCTTGGAAATACTCTCTGTCATTCCCAGGCCTGTGGCACAAAGGTCCTGATCCCTTTTCCTATGTAGCCTCAGTGACTCCAATGCTGTCACTGTTGATTCACTCCATGGTGAATGGAAAAAAGATTCAGCTCAAGACTCAATAAATATTCAAGTCTCTGGGAAGACCTGGGACCAATTAACTCCTGAAAGGCAAATCTGGTTTGGAAATGAACCTAACAGCCTCTTGCCTTGAGAGGAAAAGGGGTTTGAAAGGATCTATTTCTTAATTTTCACTCAAGCATCCAGGGAATCAGACAGAGCTTCCAATAAAACACTCTCAGGAGTATTCAGCCCATCAATTGATTCCATATTCACCAGTCTAAGTGCTATTTAGACTTAATTAAATTGTGCTGGTTGTGAATAAGAGAGAACTGCCTGTTCGATGTGCTTCCCTGAGTCATTTATTCCTGCAGTAATCAGGCAACAAACACACAGAGAGCTCATGTGCTCCTTTTTCATTAGCACAGTCACTGGGAATCTCCCTGGATCCTCCTGGGACCTGCAGCAGGGGTAGTTAAGAAGCTGTAAGCAAATGCAGAGGCTCCTACCATGTGAGGAAAGCTCTGGGAGCTGCCTGAATTCCTCACTAGGAAGCATTTGTCAAGCAAGACTTTTCCAGTGAGATGTTTGGGAATAAATAACATCATTTACAGGGAATTGTGCAGACCTGGAGCATCCCTGATCCCATGAGACCTTCTCTATCTCTTTCTCTCTTTTCCTTCCCCCTTCCCTTCCCTTCCCTTCCCGTCCCTTCCCTTCCCTTCCCTTCCCTTCCCTTCCCTTCCCTTCCCTTCCCAATTCACCCCAAGAAAGCTCCATCCCACTCCAGGCACACAACCCTTCCAAAATCAGGCCAATGCTGCAGGATAGGGCACAAATTTCCCACTTTTGGATGCTTTGCCTAGTGGCAAGTGCCCATTTTAGACAATCCACATTTTCATGGACATCTCTTGAAGGAGTTTTGAAGGAGACATGACTCTGGGGAAAGTTGCTGGGAAAGAGGAGAGAATTGTTTCCAAGCTGGAAGGAGAAAAAACAGACTCAAATCCAATGTTTCAAAGTGGCTTAATTTTTCCTGATCTTCCTCAAGGACACAGTAATGAATTTCCTTCATGTGCTGCTGAAACACACCGAGCACAACTTCCAGCCCAACACAAAGACATGGAAAAGGTTGGATTTGATATAAAAGCCCAAATGGAGCTGTACCTGCTTGGCTCCAACTGAGACACTACAATGAAAGGAAGGCTGAAGTCCCAAGCCAGGCCTGATCCATCCCCAAGGCTAAAGCTTTGGCAGGAGCTCATCCCCCTGGAGTTTGGGCACTGCACAGAGGATGTATCAGCCCCTTCAGGAATCAATTCCTCCTCCTTCACGGAGCCACTTCCAGCCAGACTCTGCCCCTTTGCTGTGAATCAGACTTTAATCCCTGCACAAGAGCACTGGGACAACACTGATCCTTCTTGTTGGACCAATGAGCTTTGTCATGTGGCATTTTGCTCTTCTGCTGAACATTTCCCTTTGTCTCCTCTTTCGTTGTCCTTGCAAACTCAAAAAACCAATCCATTCAATCCAGCAGATTCTCCTGGTTTAGACACTGGAACGTGCTGCCCAGAGCAGTGGTGGAGTCACCATCCCTGGAGGAGTTCAAGGAACAACTGGACTGAGTTCACTGCACTCATGCTGTGGAAAGCTTTACCCTGTGGAGCTTCCCACCTCCTGGCCAAGGAGGACAGCCTGGACTCCTCCTGGGTCACACACAGCTCAGTGCTTGGATGGCTCTGGGTGGTGAAGCAGCTGCAGCAGCATTTACTCAGCTGGAAATGATGATTCTCCCAGTCTGGGCACCCCCCACCACCCCAGGGCCTTTGGGAAGCTCCTCAAGCAGGACCTGCCACCCCTGCAGCAGGGATGAGAGCAGGGCCTGGCTGGAGGCAGTGTGGAAACTGGGCTGGCACTGCCAGCCCTGAGTGAATGTCTCCTAATGTAATGGGTTTTGGCAGCAATTTGGGCTCATGATTAAATATTGGGTTTGTGGGCAGTTTCTCCAGGAAATCCAGTTGATTGTTTCCTGCAGATCAGCTCAATACCAGCAATCAAAGCTCTTTCAGCTCACACCAGAAGGGGCCAGGTTGGAAAGACCTGGCAGGAGTGTGGAGAACCTGCAGCCTGACTGGCCCAGTGTGCAGGTTCTCCTGGTGGGAGATGTCCCTGCCCAGGGGGTTGGGACTGGATGATCTCTAAACTCCATTCCAAACCTTTAACATCCCATGGAACTAAGAAACTATGCTACTTCCTACCCTAAACCTCCAGATGGATGCTTTCCAGACCTTCTTTGGCAAACAAAGTGCATTTCCCTGACAGATATCAAGGCCACTGTGAAGATCTGAGCACCTCAAACCCATCTGACAGAGAGACAGATGCTGTTAATGCTGTCCTGAAGGACTCAGCCCAGAGCTGGAGGTTACCTCATGCAGGAGACACTTCCAGCCCAACCTGAGCACAGGATTTACCTGAGGCTCCACCACTAAGGGAAACACTGGGATTCATTTGCATTCCTGTGGTGGAGACACCACAGTGTGAAGAGATCTTTAAGTAGGGACTCAACCTACTCTAGGATGTTTAACAAATGTAATTAAAAGGGACTGTTTAGCAGAAGACAATCTCAGGAAGGCTAATTAAAAGATTGCTGGCTCCTGCTTAACTTGCTCAGCTTTCTTTCAAGAGCTAATGAAATGCAAAGTATTGCTCCCTGGTTTCAGCTGGAAGAGAGTTCATTAATGGACCTTTCTGCACTGGATTAAGCCAAGTGCTCAGAAAGAGAATAAATTGAATTTCAGTAATTGAAGACCAATATTTTTGGGCTCAAATCCAATATTGGAAATGAAAGCATTGGGAAAAAAAAAAAAAGAGATTCATGTGTAAAAGATATGTTGTGGCTTTGTTTCCATGAAGAAAAACTGAGCTCAGCCCAGAAACTAACCCAGGCCTGGGCTGCAGACACAGGAGGTGATTCTCCTTCTCTGCTCTGGTGAGACCCACATGGAATATTGCACACAGTTCTAGTGCCCTCAAGGTAAGAAGGACATGGAACTGTTGGAGCAGTAATGGATCTGTAAGGTCCATTCCAACCCCTAAAATTCTCTGATTCTCTGATTCTATCTAAAAAACTAACCTTAATACAAAAATATTTGGCCATTTCTTCGACAGCATTTGGGGTGGAGAAATACCCTGAGAAAATTTTTCTTTAGGTCTCATTCTCCAGCTCCAGTCCTGAGGATGTCTAACATCCCTCCCTGCAGGAGCTGCTGCTTGCTGAGCAGAACACTTAATTCTTAGGCTAAAAGTATAACCTATTCATATAAGCAGGTGAATTTTTTTTTTGCTGTGCCAGTGGTTTCTAGGAAGTTGCTTATACTCTTCCAGCCTTGAGCTGAGCCTCAGGTTTGCAAGTGGATCTTGGTTGGGATTAGAAAGCAAGTCATGCCCAGAGCAGCAGGATAGTGCCTGGATAAAGCTGCTCCTGGTGTGGACTGTGGTGTCTGAGATGAGCTAAGGATCTTTTTCTTCCATGACTAGATAAACTAAGCAATCTCCTCAAATGTGTTTTCCACTAAAACATAATGGAATCATAAAAAAAGGATCATTGTGACTTGTATTTGCTGTTTCCTCTTATTACCCAATTACTGCAATCTCAGTTTAGCTCTGAAAGGTCAGCCCTGCCCTTTCTTGCAGCTCCAGGCAGGGCCTGGAGAGGGTTTATCCACAGGGAATGTGCTGGTCAGGGATAGGGAGCAGCTCCTTTCCCCCCTCAGTGGGTTGTGACCCAGGGAAGGGAAGGTTTCGCTCTCAGCACTGCCTTGGGTGGATTTAACAGGGAGCAAAGACACCAGAGCAGCTGGAATTGGGTCAGTTCAGGAAGCAGAGCAAAGCTGACTCTTTCTTGCTATTCCTTAGCCCAGCAAATCCCATGCCAAGTGGCAGTCAGAGTGACTCAGTGGAGTCCTGGAAGGTCATGGAATCCTGCACAGGACACCCCAAAATCCCACCCTGAGAGCATTGGCCAAACACTCCCTGAGCTCTGTCAGCCTTGGGGCTGCTATCCAAGCTGCCACCTGCAGAAGTCTGGGGCTCTCCTGTTGAGTGGCAGTCCACACCTCTGTGGTGCCACTTCTTGGCACAGACAAAGAGACTTTGCTCTTATGAACAGCATTTTATGGCATATTCTGAGCTTCTGTTGCAGCTCTAGTTGAGATTTTTCCCTTCACTCCTTTCTCTCGAAGGCCACAAGCTGCAAGTGATAGCACAGATTTTTGCACTCCTTCCAATTAATGACAAATAAACCCAGTGAAACAGATTACAACCAGCTCTGGGCTTGGCATATTAAGCTTTATATTTCCTTGGAAATAAGCATGGCTATAAAAACTCAAGATAAAAATGTCTAAATTTGTTGCTCAATAAATATTTTCATTTCAGGGTAACTCTTGAACTGGGCACCAGGAGTTCTGTGCACTCATGAGACATTGTGTCTCTATTGTCATCTGCTGGGATTTTTCCTCTCTTATTGGGTGGTCTCAGCAGATTCCCAAATCTATGGAAATAGGGGTGGAATTAGTGTGATTGCACTAAAGGGACAAATGCAGCAAAGCTGGAGCCTGTCACACTTGCCAGGGCAGAAATAAGGTCAGAGGAGATCATAGAATCAGAGTTTTAGGGGTTGGAATGGAGCTTAGAGATCACCCAGCCCCAACCCCATCCCTGGGCAGGGACACCTCCCACCAGAGCAGGTTGCTCAAGGTTCATCCAACCTGGAATGAACACTGAGGGTTGGAGCAGCCACAGCCTCCCTGGGCAACCTGTGCCAGTGTCTCACCACCCTCACAGGGGAAGCTCCTGCCTAAGATCTAACCTAAAATTCTCTTTCTGTTTGTACCCAAGATGTTAAATTTGATTCCCATCCTCTGGGGTTGTGACTTTGCTGTAAATCTAAGCACAGCCTGAGTCTCCTGGAGCATTAGTGTTAGCTCCAATCACTCCTGCACTATTCTCCCCAAACATTCTTTGTCTGGCTGATTGCATTTTGCATTCAGCTTTACCTCCCCTAAAAGAATTTGCTTCCCATTTTGGATGGGGATTGGGAAAGATTGTCAACTTCATTTTCTTTCCAGCTCTGAGAAATCTCATCTGGTGATTCAATCAAGTCATTCTCAGAGGGGACAGGTCACATCCTGAGCAGATAAACCCATCCCCAGTGTCCCTGCAGAGGGAATGGAGTGATCCTGGAAAGGTGCTGGGCAGGCTCCATCCCAGGAGTCACTGAGGTGTTTACAGATCATTGTGCTCAAGGTGTTAAGTTGCATAAATAATTCAGGCAGTGAGTTTGGTGGGAGCTTAACTAATTACCCCCAGAGCACCTGAGGGCAGCTCTGCTCCCCCACTTAATGCACTGGGAAACTGAGGCACGGCTGCAAGGAGAGCCCTGCAGGCTGAGGAGGTTCTGGATCTTTAGAGAATGCAATTCCTAGTTAACAGTACTTATTTGTTTCTTAGAATCATGGAATATTCTGAGTGGGAAGGGATTCAGAAGGATCAGCAGTCCAGCTCAGGCACAGAGACCCTAACACTGCACCCTGGGCCTGAGAGCATTGGGCAAACACTCCCTGAGCTCTGTCAGCCTTGGGGCTGTG
>NW_008689614.1:11823-22475 GCF_000695815.1 Acanthisitta chloris
CCCCAAGGGTTGTTTGGCTAAGTCCCTGTTATCAGGGCTGCCCCTCGTGAGGCGCTGCATGGCCCTGAGCTCCCCTCAGCCTCTTCTTCTGGGCTGAGCACACCAAGTGACCTTATCTACTGCCTGTATGGCCCTTCCAGACCCTGCACCACCTCCCTGCCCCTCCTTTGGACACTCTCTAAGAGTTTTGATCCTTCCTCACACCATGGCCCCACATTACAGGGACTGCAGCACTCAGATGGCACCTCCTGACCTCAGGTGCCCTGGGCAGCCCTTCCTGCCCCTTCTCCCCTTTGTGTGTGTCGATATCAAGCTGCTCTGAGCAGAAAAAGCTGTGGCAGTTGTTGGCATCTTTTTGCCTTAAAGACAAGAAGAAGAGAGTTTTGGTGCCAGGAGGTGTCAGGGAATGACGGATCCCTTTGGCTCTCCCTTCTGGCCCCACTGCTGCTGCTGGGTGTTCCCAGCCCAGCTGAGGCTGGAGGGGCTGCATTAGGTTTTGTGACAAATCATATATGACACTCCTGATTGTCCCTGGCAGGGCTTGTTCGTGCATATCTCCACCTCAGAGCCAGGGGAAATCCTGAAGGCAGATGATTTACATGCCCCAAAATTGCCAGTGGAATTTGCAATGGGCTGGAAGGAGCTGCATGTTCGTGCTGACTGCAGGAAAACAGTACAGCAACCCAGGAAAAAGCAGGAAAGAGGAAAGCTTTGGGGCTGGAAGGTGGGATTGAGGCCTTGGTGGGCTCTTCTTGCTCCTCTGCTGGCTGTGAAGGCAAACACCATGTGAGGAGCTGGGGACTGGCAGCTGGCACACAGGGTCAGGATGAGGTGTGAGCAGAGCAGTGAGGAATGATGAGGATGAAGCCTTGGAACTGGTAGGAGCCTACAGGGAAAAGCCTCTATGGTGTGGTCTCCATGCTCCCCAGCTGAAAGCCTGTGGTCCAAGATGCACCATCACCTCCTCAGAGACAGGAGAAGCTCCTGTGAGCTATAACACCTCCCTCAGCCTTCAGCAACAGCCCAACTCACTCAGCTTCAGGCAGAGCTGTGGTTTCAGCTCATGGCTTATGTCTCCCCAGATGGGGGAAGGTCCATAATGGGATCAAGACCAATTATCTCCAAAGAACACACATATCCAAGGACTAAAGGCCCCTGGGAGGTGAAAAACCCTCTCCAGCCAGTGATGCAAGTGAGCAAAGCTCCCAACAAACTCCCTGCAAGGTCTTGCCCAATGATGCTCCTCAACTGGTGCCTGGAGCTTAACAAAGACATTGAAACAGGTCTAATGAGGATGGAATTGACTGTGATGTGCACTTGTGGGCAGTGTCTAGGATGGAAAACAGGTTGTCACAGCCTGTGGTGAGCTGCAAGGCTGATCCACACAGCTGGGCCCCAGTTTGTTCTCATCTCCCAGCGAGTTGGCATGAGGCAGAGGATGACAAACAAGGGCAATTAGTCAGCCAGGCCTCATTTGCTCTGCCTCCCTGTCCTCTGCTACGTGTGTCTCTATGCCAGGCACAGCCAGGCTCCTGGAAAGGGATGGAGAGGAAGATGAGACAAAGTTCCTTTGATGGATTCTCCTCTCTGCCTCCAAATGCTACCCAGGACATTTTTCAGCCATGGAAAGGCTTAGGATGGCAACAGCTCCTTTAAATTCCCAGCACTTATTTTTAGCTTCTTTGGGAAACTTGGCACTGTTGGCAAGGCAGAAACTCTCCCAGAGTTCTCCCCGTGCAGGTCTCTGCCATGCCTTGCTTTTGGAGGAGCTCAGGAGCCATCAAAGCCTTTCAGAGAACTTTGTAGTACAACTTTCCTTGCCTGACTGAGCAGGAAACTGAACACATTAAATGCTTCAGAGGCAAAAATCAGGCTCCTGCCTCCCTACCTGCCTCTTTGCTGGCATCCACCATCACAGGGAGGGAGAGAGGAGCTGTTTCAATGCCTGCCAGGGGTCTTCTGCCTAGCTGGGGAGCTGAAATGCTGGCAGAGATCTGCTGTTCTCCTCAGGGTATGTTCTGAGGTCTAATTTATTCCTTCAGCCATATGGTGCTGGAGCCTCTCTCAGCACCTGCAGTGCTTTCAAGAGCTTGGCTTTGTTCTGGGACTGCTTCTGGCCAGCTCTGCCTCTAAAGTTGCCCATGGCTGCTCAGCTGGATGCCTGCAGATGGTGTGACAGTGTTTGCCTAATGAAGATGTGTTGTGTGTAGCAGCTCCTCTGCCCAGGACAGGTCCATGGCCCTGGGACCAGTCTCTTCTAGCCACATCCACACAACATCCTCCTTGCTGCCACAGTGCTATGTCAGTACAGAGAGACACCAATTTGTTCCACTGAATATGACTTTCCTTCATCTTTCCCTGCCTCTGAGGTATTTCCAAGTCTTTATCCTCAGCTCTGATTATTTCCCTAGCAGTTCCATCTCTGAAGTTGTTCACTGTTGCTTCTCAGCTCAGCTGTCAGTGCTGTCAGCCTCTCTCCAAGCTACTTGCTTTAGCTTGGAGCAGAAACAGCACTGTGGAATCACACAGCAAACAAGGACCCATTTTCCCCTGGGAAACCCCTCCTTGCTGGCAGAACATCAGTCACACACCACCGAGCCAGGAGAGGGAGAGGGGAGAGCTCTGCCTGCTGCCACTGGCTGATTCCCCCTGGTTTAGGAAAGAGTTTTGGTCACTGAGGGACAGCAAGGGACAGTGTCCTGCAGGGCAGAGGGCAAGGCCCCTGTCATAGCTCACAGAATATTCAGAGTTAGAAGGGAACCCCCAAGGATCACCAGTCACAGGACACCCCAAGAACCCACCCTGTGCCTGAGAGCATTGGCCAAACACTCCCTGAGCTCTGTCAGCCTTGGGGCTGTGCCCACTGCCCTGGGGAGCTGTCCCAGCTGTGACAACACCAGAGTAAATCTCTACCCCTCAGCCCCTGTGCAATAAGGACCTGCTCAACTACTGAGCATGGCAAAGCAAGGTGGAAACAGAGCTGGGATACACCACTGGGGCTTGCTGCACTCTAAAATCCTGCTGGAAACCCATTTATTCATGTGTATATACACATGTCAGTGTGTTTGGGGGTGCAAAATCCATGTGTTTGGGCTGGGGAAGGAACAAATGCCTTGAATAATGCATGAGAGAAATGGCAGATCCCAATGCTTTCTCTCCAGTAACTAATAGCAGCAATAAAGCAAATGCCTGAAAGGTCTCTTGGCCCATTTGTCAGGCTGCAGGGAGAATTCTCAGGCCTGAACCCAAAGCTCCTCATTGCAGCCCAGAAATAAATCAGTGCCTTGCCTCAGCCCCCTCCTAGCTCTGTCCTCCCTCTGCCTGTTCCATCCTGCACCCCTGAGCTGCCTCTCCAGCTCCAACCAGCTGAGTCCTGTGTTTAGGAACAGGATTTCTTTCCACATCCCTTCCCTGGAAGGGGAGTTGGATCCAACACTGTTTTCCCAGGCAGTGAGTTATCTCCCACACTCTGTGCACCAAACTCCTATTGCTGTGCTCAGAGACCTACTTAAAAACACTCATCAGCAGCTAAACCTCAGGTAAATGGTTTGGGAATAGTGGAAAAACTGAGGTGGTGAGTTAAACACAGAAAAAAACCCAGAGAACTGTGTCTAAATCCACACATGGAGAGATGCTGTAAGCAGGCAGTGAGAGCAGGATGGAAAGATGAGGAGCAAAAGAGGGAGAAAAGATGATTTCAGCAAGAGATGATTCAAACAAAACAGAAATCCCTCTAAGAAACAGAAAAAGGACCAACCTGGTCTAGGGGAAGTTGTCCCTGCCCATGGCAAGGGGTGGAATGAGGTGAGTTTTAAGGTCCTTCCAATCCAAATCATTCTGGGACAAATCCATGAAAATTCAACCTTATAAATAGGCATAAAAGCTCTGATTCTGGAGTTATGTGTGTGACCCTCCTAACCTGGGGCTGAGTCCCTGGGGACATCTTCCCAGCAACTGAGAGGTCCCCAAAGCCCCCGAGAGCAGAATGAGGAGCCCCAAGAGATACACACAAAGCTAGTGAGCAGAACCAGCAGACAGAGAGATTGGAACTGCTCCAGTGTATAAATTAGGATTCTACTCATGCAGATTTTATAAAACATTAATTACTGATTAATGGATAAAGCTGCAGCCACAGAGAGTGAGGAGGAAATGTGTCAGTAATGCATTAGTGTCAGCAGCTGGAGAAGACAATGTGCTGTGGGGTGCAGGTGGTGATCCCAGGGGATGTTAGAGCTCAGCTCCCTGTTTCTAGGTTAACCCTTTGGAACCACATCTTTAACTCCTGCTGTGGCTTAGCAGGAATTAACTGCTTTATCCAACCCTGCAATGCACAGAAAGAATAATAATGATGCCTCAAGTTACCTTGTTTACAGCTTTGGGCCATTTGCACCCTCCTCTTGTCATATATGATGTTCAAGTAGTTCTCTTACTTTCAAAGTTCATAGAATCATAGGATTTTAGGGGTTGGAATGGAGCTCAGAGATGATCCAGCCCCAACCCCTGCCCTGGGCAGTGACACCTCCCACCAGAGCAGGTTGCTCAAAGCTTTGGACACTGCCAGGGTTGGGGCAGCCACAGCCTCCCTGGGCAACCTGTGCCAGTGTCTCACCACCCTCACAGGGAAAACCTCTTCCTAAGATCTAGCCTAAATTTCCCTCTTTCCATTTATGGATGGTCAGCTCTGCAAGGAGGAGGATTTAGTGACCTATTGATAAGAGGTAACAACCATTAACCCAGTGCTTCCTCCCCAGAGTGATGGAGGATTCACAGCAGAGACACATTCCCAAGCTCCTCCATCACCTGCCCCTTCCATTCTCCTGTCCAACAAATCAGCCACACAGGATTGTTCCTAACTCTCCTGTTCTGCTTTCTCTGCTGCTAAAATGTCTCTTTTTCCAGACAATGACAATTTGTTGAAGCCAAAACCACCCAAGAGAAAGGATCAGTGTGATGAATCTCCTGCTGGAGGAAGAAAAAATGCTGAAAAATTGGTGCAATCCCATTTTGTCACTTCCAACACAATATTCTCTGTTTGGAATAACTTCCAGCTTAGACATGTAACTTGGTTTACGCTACAAATGCTTTTTAAAGGTCAAATGGAAACAGACAGCTTGAAGACCCAATGTTTTGACTGGTTCAGGTTTTTTCTTCCTCAGTGACACAAAAATTGAGCTTTTTCATTCTTACTTCCAATTCAAAACAAGGTAATTATGTCAAGATGAAAAGATCATTCCTGTGCAGCACAAATTCCACCTCAGTTTTGGTTCAGGGTAAAGTAAAGCACAAATAACAGAGGGAGAGGATCATCAGAGGTTCTTCACTGAGGAACATGGTGCTGCAGGTGTCCTGACCTGCCTAAGCAGAAGGACCAAACCCTTCATTTCAAAACATCTCTGTCTCTGCAGAAAGAAATCTGCCAGAAAATTCAGTGCTACTGAAGGAGGAAAAGAATCAAAGCTAAATTGCTGAGGCACCTCAGATCCTGGGGGCAGTTATAGGTCCTTCACTGCAACAGAGACCTTGAGGGGCTGGAGCATGACCAGGGAAGGGAAAAGAGTTGGGAAGGGGCTGGAGCACAAGAAGGAGATGAGGGAGCTGTGAGGGCTCAGCCTGGAGAAAAGGGGAACCTTCTCACTCTCTCCAACTCCTGCCAGGAGATGTATCCAGGTGGGCTCAGGCTCTGCTCCCAGGGAACAAGGGACAGGATGAGAGGAAACAGCCTCAAGTTGTGCCAGGAGAGGTTCAGGTTGTTTTCTCAGTGCCCAGGGTGAGGGTTGACATCCCTTTCTCATGCTCTGAACCTCTTTGCTCCAAGCAAGACATGGGTTTCTCCCCTCCAAAGGGCATTGCCTGGGAGACATCATCTTCACAAAGCATGTTTGAGTCTTCCAAAGAGCATTGCTAGGGAGACACAGCCTTTGCCAGAGGAACATGTCAAGCAGTTTGCCTGGAGAACAAGAGTCTCTCCTGTCTGGGGGTGGCACAGGGCAGGTGGGATGTTCCCCAAACCCTTTCACAAACTGCAGCTCATATCCACATCCACATGGAGCCTGTGCATGGAGCTGAAAGAATGGGGAAAAGCCACTGGCCGTGACAGGATTTTTGATGCCTCCAAGTTTCTGCTCAGTGTACCATGGCAGTAGGAACAGAATGCACAGCCACAGCCTGACATTAGCCCAGCCAGGCTGGGAGAGCTGGGGGTGTTCAGCCTGGAGAAGAGAAGCTCCAGGGAGAACTTAGAGCCCTTTCCAGTGCCTAAAGGGGCTCCAGGGGAGCTGCAGAGGGACTTGGGACAAGGCCTGGAGTGACAGGACAAGGGGGAATAGCTTCTCTCCTTTACTTCTTCCCTCCCTATCTTACTCCCTCCTTCCTTCTTTCCATCCATTCTGTTTCACAGAATATCCTGAGTTGGAAAGGATCCTCAAGGATCATCAGTCCAACTCCTGCCCTGCCCAGACACTGAACAACCCCCCCTGTGCCTGAGAGCATTGGGCAAACACTCCTGGAGCTCTGTCAGCCTTGGGTGTGGGAAAACAGCCAACCCAGGAGAGGACCTTTCCTTCAGAAGACCTTTATCCCCTCTGTGACTGATGAACACACATCTGAGCAGCCCCAATGGAAAGAATCCAACCCCAAGACGAAAACCAAGGCCACTATTTCCCCAACCAATCCAGCACTTTTGGCTTTAAATAAACACAAAAGCTTCACAGTTTTGTTTGCAGCCTGAAAAACAAGAGAGAAAGATCTTTGCCCAGATATTCTCTATTTGCTGCTGGGCTCTGCTGTTTTGATAGAGAATCTTATTCATTCCTGTGCCTGGAGAGAAATTCAATAGAGAGGAGACTCAGGATCGATACCTGAGCGGGTGCTGGAGCAGCACAGTGTGTGCTCAAAGACAGTGGAGCCCAGAGCAGAGGCACTGAGCTCCAGAGTGCCAGGAAAAACAGCTCATGGCTTGTGGCTGTGGTCATCATACCTACAGTGACTTATGTGATCCAAGTCTGGGGTTGGGGCTGGGTGATCTTTAAGCTCCATTCCAACTCCTAAATTTCTCTGATCTTTAATGTCCCTTCCAACCCAACCCATTCCATGACTCTCTGCCTGTGATCTCTGTGTGCAGCTCACAGGAAGGTTCTGCTCAGAACTGCCCACTGCACTGTATTTACCAGATGAAAATATTCCCACATTTCTAATTATTAAGCACATCTGTTGCAATGGCTTATTCATCACCTGAAGTTTCTATAATCTTTGGAGCTGCTAAATGCAACAGCACGCTGGGGACACGAGCAATAAAGCCTTATTTTCATGCAAATCTGAGGAGCAGGAAGGAAGAAAAGTGAAGGAGTAGGTGAATATTCAGCAGTGCAGTGTTGCCCAGAGCTCTCTGCAGGATCTGCAGTGGTGTTTGGTGTTAGAGACTCTTGTTTTGAGCCCAGTGAACTTAGTGCACCTCCAGCTCCTACACTTTGCCTCCCTTTGCTTACCCCCATCTCCTGCTTCACCCCTCTCCCATGGGCAGAGCTCCTTGTGGGTCCCTGTGCTGCTCTGGCTGTGTTGCCTCACTCTGCCCTTTTCCCAAGCCCCAGGCTGGGAAGACCTCAGCTATTCAATCCTATTCCTGCCTGGAAAACACATCCTTGGGCTGGAACTGGTTCAGCCAGAGTGTGTCTCCCTGCCCACAGTGCCATGCCTGGGTAGTGACTGTGATTGACACAGCCTCAGGCACAGCAGTGTGTGATTAATGACACTCTCCTCCTTCCCTCCCTCTGCCACTGATGAGCATATTGGAGATGCCTTGATCAATATAGATTATGGGGATCAAGTCTTCATCTCCTGTTAAATCTGGTCTAGCATGTGTTGCCTCTACTTGTGTTGAGCCTTTAAGTGCCTTCCCTTTTGCTCCTGCTTTAATTATTTCTCTCACTAACATCATTAGCTCCCAAGTCTGGTTTGGGTGATGTTTGTTTGTGTGGCACAACACAGACTCAACCAGCATCGATTTTGGATGCTGCTCCTTCACTGGCAGCTCACTGTAGACAAGTTATAGCCTAACAGATCCAGCCTTTGACTCTGATCTTTACACAGACACAGCTCTTCTGTTCTTCATTACTGGCTGGTTTAGTGGGAAGGGAATTACCCTCTGGAACTGCTGTCCCACTCGAGGCCTTTTATATGCTCTGCTTCTGAGACAAATCGCAGGCAGACATTGGGGACAGGACTTATTAACACTAATTGCCTCCCAGGGTAAGATCAAACATGCAGATGACTAAAATGTCTTGCTCTGTGTTCATAATAGTCATTTAATTCCACGGACACCAGTGCAGGGAACTTTTCCAAGGCAAGGTAATACATGTAAATTGAAAATGGAATGGGATATTGGGACACATTATAGCCAGCAGCTCTGCCAGGTGTGATTAAGCTCAGCTCCTTTCCAAAGGGCTAATAGTGCTCTTGGAGATCAGCAAAATAAAACTCTTATTCTTAGGTTAACACCAAACTGACCCTTTACAATCACTGCTCAAATCAACTTTGCCTGTCTAGTTTGGGAAGATCCAAGGCTTATTGCTGCAGACATCACAACAGAGTGTGATGGATCACGGTTTCCAATGATCCAACCTTCTGGAAAATCCTGGGTTTGTTTGGGTTTGTTTCACTCCTGGTGGAACCAGCAACTGAGATCAGTTATGCTGTCCATCCCCACCCAGAAACCCCTGGGCAAGGGCTGATTGGAGTTCTGCTGGTCTTGGCCCATCACACGGGTAGGGAACAGAAGGAATAGGCAGAAATTCAGGCTGAGCAGAGACAAAATGCTCCCTGTGAGGCTGCTGGAGGGAGAAATTTGCCCAAGGAGGGAGTCAAGTCCCAGCAAGAGCAGAGAGCTGCAGTGACTCAGGGGGAGAGAGATTCCCAGCACCCTGAGGGAGGATGGATCAGCTTTTCCTTCCACTCCCCTCCATTCCCTATTATTCCCTAGCTCAATATTAACCCACCTTTCTGCCGTGGCCACGTGGGTTCAGTGCTGTTGGATCCAATCCTGCTGCTGCAAACGATGTTTCCCACCTGGCTGCTTTGAAACCTTCCACTAAGCACAACACACAAATAATAAACCCAGGAACATCACCAGACAACTCTCAGGGCCCCTCTGGGCCAATTTCCTCCTGCTTTGTTTCCTTTGCACCGGCTGCTTGGGGTAATCAGCCAATTAGGGACTTGCTAATGACCCAGCCAAATCACTCCTATTAATGCCGCAGGCATAAAACACCATGTCCTCCTGATTGAGGCTAAATCTCCTTAGGTTTTGGCCTTATCCTTCACCTTCCAGGCTGGATTCAAAGCCAGTGGCAGCACAACATCTGTTGGAGGTGCTGAACACTTTCTTGCTGTGATTTTACATCTTTGGGGCTGTGTGTCTTGTCATGGTGAGAGAAATATCCTCTGGGGTTATTTGGGAGCTCTTGCTTAAGCCAAGCTGTGCTGAGATGTGTAAGTTTTGTTCTGATGCAAAGCCCAGAGCCTAAAGTCAGTTCTTGCTGAGCATGATGGAAACTAATTCTCCAGCCTGGCTGATCTGGACTGCACAGGCACCAACCAGGAACCAGGATACAGGAGGGAATTCCCTAAGAAATGGCAGCTAATCAGGCAAGGCTGGGATTGATCACTGGTATTGCAGCACCACCTACATGTCCCTGACACCGTGGCACTCTTGATTTCCAACATCCATGTCCATCTAGGTCTTAGGTCATGCCTGACAGCCTCGTGCAGGTTATCTCCATCTCAAATGGCACAGGTTGGGCAACTCCACTGAGCTCTGGTTTTGCTTTGGCTGTGCTGTTAGCTTAGGCAGCAGGTCATGGAATCATGGCATCTCAGGATGGTTTGGGTTGAAGGACCTTCCATGCTCTGTCACAGGCAGGGACACACTAACCCAGGTTGCTCCAAGCCCCATCCAACGTGGTCATGGACAATTCCAGCCACACCTTCAAGAACACCCTGAAAGTTGAACACAGTGGGTGGATTGGAGGCAAAGCATGGAGGGATGTGCCTTCAGCCCCATCTGAAGGTGTCCAAGGGGACAACATTGAGCTAAGGAACTCTTTGTGAGACACCAGAAACAAAGGTGAAGCAGTAGAAACAATGGCCTGAAGCTGCAGCTTGGAGTGAGTTTTGGATCTGCACTTGCAGCAAAGAGAGATCTGAGAGCATCAGCAGAACACCATAAACTTAAGCATTAGTCCTAAAGTTAAGTTTTCCCTTCTCTTCATGCAGTGTAAAGCCTTTTTTTTACAGCTTCTGCTTGATCTGTGCTCAGCTCTGCTCTGTCTGAGCTTTTTCATTACTTGAGATTACCTATTAAACTCTTTGTGTGAGTAAAATTCCAGCTGGAGCTGAGGTGTGAGCTCTGACTGCAGGGTATTGTGCCTGCTCAGAGACTGCTGAGGGAGGCACAGGGAGTGAGTGGCTGAGATTCTGAGAATGGGAAGGAGGAACTCTGGGCAGCACCGACCTAGGAGATGTGATGATTTTGTCCTCGAGGTTTTTCCAATAACTCCATGAATAGAGCGTAGGATTAGGACATGAAAGGCCTAAAGGAAATCACTGCTCTGTGCTGGGAAGAATAAAGACTTGAATTAAACTGTTATTGCAAGGGAAAG
>NW_008689614.1:22517-24030 GCF_000695815.1 Acanthisitta chloris
CCTGGGCAGGAGCTTCTCCAGGCAAAACTCCAGCTGGGTCCCTGAAATGTGAGAGCCCAAGGCCACTGCTCTCAAATCTGGTATCATATTGCTCCCATACAGCTGTTATGACTCTGATTCAAACCTCCTCCCAGATTTCCTACTACTGCATCCAGCTCTGGGATCTCCAGCACAGGCTGCTCCATCCCTGGGAGTGCTCCAGGCCAGGTTGGATGGAGCTTGGAGCAGCCTGGGCTGGTGAAAAGTGTCCCTGACCTTACCTGAGCTGTTCTGCAAGCAAAGCACATGAGCCTGCAGATCTCTTCTTGCTATCAATTACCCCAAAGGATTCCAGATGAGAAGGGAAGGGTTTTGTTCATTTTGCCCTGCTGAGAAATCCTCCTTCCTGTAGCACCTCATAGTCAGTTCACTCCTGGAAGTGCTTTGGCCCAAAATGAGGGTCAGGAGACACAAGGTGGAGGAATGAGCTGCAAGCTTAGAGGTGGCCAAGGCATCACCTTCCCTGCAAACACCTGAGAGCTGTGAGATCCCTCCTCAACTTTTATGTTTGCAATCTGAAATGATGTTGCTGAAGAGACTCTGATTTATGTGTCCAGGAGAGAACATGAGTCCTATTTTACAGAGCCTTTCAGAAGCACCTGAAATGCAGCAAAGGCCCAAACAATGCTGCTACCTCAGAAGAATCAAATTGTCCCTTTCTTTTCAAGTGGCACAGCAAAATGAGCAGGCTTGGAAATGTCTCTGCTGCAAAGAGATTGGTTTCTTTCTTTAATTTTCCCCAAAGATAAGCTGGAGAATATGGGTTTTTTAAGCATGCAAAGTTGTCTATTTCAATTTCCTCCTCATTGCAGGGAAAAAGATGTTTTTTAACTGGAAAATGATTGGTTTAGAATGGAATCTGGTTAGAAAGGCCAGTTAAGATCCCTCAGAAATAATCAAACTCATATGATTGTCAGCTCCTCTAAGGAGACACATTTCTACAGTGACTCCTGAGTGATGTTCTTCCTCCTCCTCCTCTTGCTGCAAAAGCCTTTCAGTGTGTTGCCAAACTCCTGAGCTGTGTGAGTTATGGTGGCTCTTTGCTGGGTGTTTTAGGAGATAAATGCAGAGTCCTGTGCTTGCAGCAACGTTTCAGTTGAATCATTTCTGTACAGGCAGCACATTCAGCATGGGGTAATGTCTCTCAAACCAACCTCACACTGATGGAGTTGTCATAAATCCTGGGCTGGGCTATTACACAGCTTCTGTTTTAAGGCTCTTCAAGCACTACATGAGACAGAGACTACAAAATAGCCTTAGCTCTTCCCCTCTGCCTTCCAAGGCACCTCCCAGAGCAGCAGAACAGGAGATGTCTTGGCTTCTTGTGGACCAGGGATGTGAATCAGAGAGGCCTAAAGGGTGAGACAGACCCCCAAGAATATCAAGTGCAACCTTGTTCCTTGAGGAGAGGAGAGGAGAGGAGAGGAGAGGAGAGGAGAGGAGAGGAGAGGGAAGAAGCAGAAGCAGGGAAGAG
>NW_008689614.1:24051-24724 GCF_000695815.1 Acanthisitta chloris
GAGGAGAGGAGAGGAGAGGAGAGGAGAGGAGAGGAGAGGAGAGGAGAGGGAAAAGAGAAAAGAAGTGTGGAGAAGTCTCAGTCATTGGTATCTGAGCTCTGTCTGAGCTGAGACTCAGGTGACAGAATGATTGATTCCAAGTGCCCCTCATGTCTCTCAAAGGCTGATTCTGCACAGAAATAACAACTGTCAATCAGCATTACTGTGATGCTGCCTGGCAAGGAAAGCAGTATGGCACATGGATGTCACCCATCTCCGAGGAGTGCTGAGCTGGCCGACAGAGGGACAGGTCTCTGGGGTGACAGCAGCACTATTATTGCCAGGTAGAGCTAAACCCACTAATCCTGACCAGATGTGCCCCAGAAGTCAGTGCTTCAGCTGCTGTGATTGAATCTTGTCAAGGTGTCATCGTGAGGAATGAGCTGTTTCCTTTTTGTCTCCTCACATCATCCAAGTGGGACTGGAATGTTGCCCAGGGAGGTGGTGGAGTCACCATCCCTGGAGGGGTTTGAGAGGTGTCTGGATCTGGCACTGGAGGATCTGGTTTAGAGTTTAGGGGTTCCAGCAGTGATAGGTTAATGGTTGGACTGGATGATCTTAGAGGTCTCCTCCAACCCTGATGGTTCTCTGATTCTCATACCAGAGCCTGTCAGACCTTGTTTACAGGTTTCTG
>NW_008689614.1:24748-48001 GCF_000695815.1 Acanthisitta chloris
AGTGATCACATCCTCGGATGCATGAATCCAGATCAGAGACATTCAATGTCTTCTGTAGGCAGCAGGTGTCACATTAAGTGGAGGTGAATTCTGTCAGTCTTTTCCCTATCCTGGACAAATGAGGAGTCACCCACCTAAGGGCAGATGTGTTCAGTGGAGACATCTCCAGTGGGGTGAGAAATGGTGTTAAATCCACCCAAGGCAGTGCTGAGAGCAGAGTGAAACCTTCCCTGGGTCACAACCCACTGAGGGGGGAAAGGAGCTGCTCCCTATCCCTGACCAGCACATTCCCTGTGGATAAACCCTCTCCAGGCCCTGCCTGGAGCTGCAAGAAAGGGCAGGGCTGACCTTTCAGAGCTAAACTGAGAGCTGAGATTGCAGTAATTGGACAATAATAGGAAGCAGCAAATCCAAGTTAAAACGATCCTTTGGCTTCAGCCAGAGGAGCAGCTAATGCCTCTGGGAGGGTTCTCATTATTTCCACTTGGCATCAGGATTTTAACTACATCTGCTCAACACGTTGGGCTGTTAAGTGGATCACTCAGACAAAGGAGGAACATCACCTGTGAACAGGAGTGGATCGGTGTGATTGAGGCCACTAGATGTCTGGAATTCTGTGATTAGAGCTGCATAAATCACTGATGTTTCAGTTCATTGACCAAACCCCTCCAAAATGAGAAAAAAAATGTTCTTTTTTTTATTTCTTCCTGTCTATTTTTTTTCTTCCTGGTATGATAAGCTCTTCAAGACAATTTCTTGCAGGTCAAACGAGATCTTCTCTATTTTCTGCAGTGAATTGTTTCATTTCACTTTCCAATTGCAGCTTCCTTGTTTGCTTTTTTGTTTTCTCATGTATGACTGGGAGGACCTTGGACACCCACTCAAAATATTGTTTACAAAAGGCTGAAATGGGAAGTTTCAATTTGCCTTTCCACTGCACTAGGCAAATGAGTCTAATGTGGATGTGCAAATGCATTTAATCATTCCAATCCCTGAATTGTTACCAAACAAACCAGTGGAGTTACACATTTCTCTTTGTTCTTTGCCTCATTTTGGTCTGATCTCTGCTGAATTTCATCATTATCTCTATTTCTAGATGAAGGATTTCACCCCAGGATGTATATATGCTGAACAGCCTGAAGGAGGGATATGAATGGGATAAACACCAGGTCCTCATTGCAGGATGCTGGAAATCCTGAGCTCTTTGCTCAACCCTATTGAAACCACCCCAAAATGAACATCCTCCAACACTGACCCACCTGCCCCTTCCCAGTGGCATCTGGAACAGATCCACCACCAACTCCAACAGCATTTCTTCACCCCCAAACCTGCCTCAGGTCTCCTCCATTCAGAGACATGAAGGCACCAGAAATAGCCTTTCCAGGCCTGATCTCAGTGAGGTGTTTGAGGTGTGTTTGGGGTTGTGGCATCTGCATGTGAGCAGAACCTCTGTGGGTTTGCTGGAGGTACTGATGAGCTTCATGCCTGCTGTGTCCTGTTTAGTCCTGCTCTTGGGCACAGCCCCAAGGCTGACAGAGCTCCAGGAGTGTTTGGCCAATGCTCTCAGGCTCAGGGTGGGATGCTGGGGAGTCTGTGCAGGGGTGGGAGTTGGACTGATGATCCTTGTGGGTCCCTTCCAGCTCAGGAGATTCTGTGATTCCCTGAAATCACTTAGAGGGGAATTTTGACTGGCTGCAGTGTGTCCTTTTACTGACAGTGCAGTCACTGCTCAGGCCATTTCTCTTGGTCCCTTAAGGCTAATCCATATTGAAATCTGATTTATGACCTGTATGTGCAAATATGTAACTTAATCATCCCATCCCTTTACTCCCCAGAGTCTCCATCTCTTCAGTCCTGAGCAGACACACAGATAACCAAAAACCCTTGCCAAGTTTTACCTCATAGCACTGAAATGATATTCCCCCAGTCAAGGCCCACTGTGCTTTATTACCGTGGAGACCTCTGGTTCATTGAGTGACCTTAAACAAATCATTTCCCTTCTGATCTGTTTGTGGACCCAGCTGGAAAGCTCCACACAAAGCATCCAGCAGGCAGCTCACAGTGAGCCACATGCTGTGCTGCACTGGAGCTTTCCTGGGGGAAATAAAGCACAAATGAAGATTACAAACCACCATCAGCCCATACTAAATGTTTAAAACACATGCTGGAGCCAAGAGAAAAGGCTGAAATTTCAACATGAAGCGAGCTGGACTAGCAGTTACTTTGGGTTTAATTATGGGTTTTTTGGCTGTTATTTGTCTCTGCTTAACTCTTGATGGATCTCAGTTCCTGCACACATGCTTGGGAGTTGTTATATCATGCCCATATGTGTTGGATGAAGTAAGTGATGAGCTGACAGGAAATTGCACCGTGTTCCCCATCCTAATGATTCTACCCTGGTGTCTCTGGGACCCTGATATCTGTCACCTGGAGGCTCAACCAAACAACTCAGTCCTTCCTTCCAGTGCAAGTTGTCCCTGCCCATGGCAGGGGTTGGAGCTAGATGTGATCTTTAAGGTCCTTTCCCACCCAAACCATTCCATGAGTCTATGGTTCCTTCACCAAAACAAGAGGCAGTGCACACACCTCACGAGGAGCAGCTGAGGGCACTTGGTGTGTTCAGGCTGGAGGAGACTGAGGGAAGTCCTGTATACAACTTGCTCAGGAAAGAAATGGAGAAGCAGCTCTGACCTCCTCTCTGGCAATCAATGTCAGGACCTGAGGGAATGGAAGTGTCCAAAACCAGGTTGGATGGGGTTTGGAGCAACCTGGGCTAGTGGAAGGTGTCCCTGCCCATGGTGGAATGAGATGATCTTTAAGGTCTTTTCCAACCCCAACCATTCCCTGATTCTATGCTCATGTCAGCCTGGAATATACAACATTAATGTAAGCATAAGACATGAGATGCTCCTAAAGTGCTCCTGCTGTGAGGAGCCATCAGGATCCCCAGACCTGTGTGATTGCACTTCATCTTTATCATTGCATCATATGGCAGAACTAGAAGCAAGAGCAGAGCAGCAGAGTGGATTTCACAGGGCCAGGCAAGAGCCCAGGACCACATACGGCTGGGTGAGAACCATGTGATGGACTGAAATGCCAAAGAGCTGGAAGTTAGCCCAGGAGTGGACATCTGGCATTGCCTCTCAACTCCTCAAGTGGAGACTTGCTGCATGTGTTACTTGTATGCTGAGGCTGACCCAGAAGATTCACAGGCAAGTTACAGCTTAGTGCAAGTTTGGGAGGGGAAAAATAATAAGCTAGAGAGGAAGGAAAAAAATAGCTGTTGTGATCTGAGATGAAGATAAATACCAGAAATAGTCTGAGCACACAAGTTAAAGGATGTCATGCTGGGAAAGTGCTCTTAAGGTAATGAAAGGATGAGTAGAAAATGCAAGCTAAAAATGAGATGTTTTCCTCAGAACCTGCACAGATGAAGAGCTGGTGGAGTTGGATGTCTACTCTGGGAGTAGAGTAGTGGATCTACTCTGCTCTTGTGTGGCCCCACCTGGAGTACTGCACACAGTTCTGGGGTCCTCAAGGTAAAATGGACAACGTAAGCAAATCCAGAGGAGGCCACAAAGTTGCTCAGAGGATTGGAGCATCTCCCCTATGAGGACAGGCTGAGGGAGTTGGGGCTGTTCAGCCTGGAGAGGAGAAGGTTGTGTGGAGACCTCAGAGCACCTGCAGGAGCTGAAGGAGCTCCAGGGAAGCTGCAGAGGGATCTGTGTTAGGAGCTGCAGGGACAGGACAAAGAGCAATGGGGAGAGATTGAAAGAGGGAGATTTATGTTGGATATCAGGAAGAGGTTTTTGCTCTGAGGGTGGTGAGACACTGGCACAGGTTGCCCAGGGAGGCTGTGGCTGCCCCAACCCTGGCAGTGTTCACAGCCTTGAGCAACCTGCTCTGGTGGGAGGTGTCCCTGCCCAGGGATGGGGTTGGGGCTGGATGATCTCTAAGCTCCATCCCAACCCCTAAAATTCTGTGGTTCTATGTCTTTGCCTTCCAGAATGAGACTTTGGGTTCAGGGCAGAGCCAGAGGGAATGAGGAGAATAATTCCTCAGGGAGCTCAGCTCCCAAGGAGGTAGATTATCTGCTGAGGCTGTGATGGAAGAGAAACCAAAGAAGAAAAGGTGAGGCAGCTTGTTCAAAATCAGGGACAAAATTCTAAGTAAGAAAACCTTAGCAAAATACACACTATTCTATACTATGCCAGGCAGGAGGGAAGGCACTGACCTCAGAACCACTCTTAATTTAGCACAAGAGACAAAATTCTGCTAAAAAATGCATCAGAATCCTTTGATTTCTCTCAGCAGCTCCAGAAGCTTTGTAGAAAAACTAAGAAAGGAAGGCAAATCTGAGGGAAATTGCTAATGGCCACTCAATGTTGGGCCTGATTCCAGCAAAACTCCTTTTAGATGTGAGAGGTTTCTTCAAGTGCCTGTGAGGTTCTTTCCTCATTAATGCTCCTGGGAGTCAGAGGATTTGAGCTGCTGATGTGAAGGAATTGGCAATGCACCCAGAGCAGGTGAGAGCCCAGGGAGACACATCATGGAATCCCAGAATCATAGAATTTAAGGGTTGGAATGGACCTTACAGATCATCCAGCCCCAAGCCCTGCCCTGGGCAGGGATATCTCCCAGCAGAGCAGGTTGCTCATGAGGGAAGAGCTGAGAGAGTTGGGTTGGTGAGCCTGGAGAAGAGGTTCCAGCAGTGACAAGTTAATGATTCCACTTTTAAACTGGATTTTTGGTGACTTGTGTGTAAAATATCTCCTCCTCCTACCAGAAAACTTCCAACCTAAGTCCCACGATGGCACACAGAGAGCAACGTGGAGGTTTTCTGTGAAATATGAACAACCACCATCATGTGTTGGTTTGGATGGAACACTTGGGAATTCTTATGAAACATTCAGGAGGATTTAGGCTATGTCACTCTCTCCACAGGCAATCCATCATTTCCTACTCCATTCTGGGGTATATATCCCAAAATAAGCCCTGCAGAAACACAGGCAGTGGGAAGGTTATTGTCTTCCCTGGCAAGCTGATAAAGGCAGAGGCGAGGTGGTGGAACTGTGCAGGGATAAAACAGGATTGAAGGCAGCCTGGAGACAGTGGGGAAACTCCTCCCTGCGAAGCAGCACCGTGAAATGGAGCAGGACACCAGCACAGGAGTGACCCAGGGCTCACACTGGCTTCCTCCTTTCTTCAAAGCATTTGGAGATGGGAATCAAGTTCCCTGCCCCAGCCAGCAGCAGAGGTGGGACTAAACATGGATCCTGAAAGAGTGAGGTGCAGCAAGAAGTTCTCTGTGCTCTCCAGGCTCTAACTCCATCTTTCTCCTAGGAGATAAGGGTGTGATCACATCCCTCCCTACAACCAACATCCGCTGTGCTGCAGCCCAACCACCTACATTCTCTTTCACAGATGAACTAACTGATCCATCTCCAATTAAACTCTGAGCAATCATCCTCAACTTGTATTTAGCTTTCAAATCTGATGCTTCTATTCCAGGCCTGAATAATGGCAAGTGTGCCTGAAAGCTTTTCTGCTTTTCCCAACTCCACTTGATCTAATAACAGATAATATTGCTGCCTAAAAGCCTGGGCTCGATGGGGAGCAGCAAAGCCCTCAGAAAAGGTTGTCCCTACTCATTCCTTTGTGCAGGAGGATAACTGGGAACAGCCAAATTCCCATTAAGCACATGGACTAAAGGATTCCTGCCCATTCCTGGTGCTCAGCTCACTCAGGAAGGATTCCCAGTGACTCCAGTGAGCTCTGGATCTGCACTGCCAAATACCTGTTGTGCATCACCTAACAGAGAGTTGCCAGGAGTGCCCAGAGGGACAGTGATTCCCCCAGAAACCCATCCAAGCCCTTCCAAAGGATGTGGGAGCTGCAGGCATGGCAGAGGAGTTTGCTCTTCACGGTTAAACCTTCCTTGTTCTCTGTTCTGTGCCTCTGGACATGACTCGTGTGGGGCTGTTACTCTGCTCTGGCTCATCAGGACTCGCAGCAGAGCCTCTGCTCCCTCCAGCTGCACAGAGCAGACATCAGCTAAACCAACTAAGAGCCATTTATCCCTCTGAGTCACCTTCAAAGCAGTGAGCTGGAGCCTGCTCTCCCCCCAACCCTCTTGCCTTGAGCCTTGCAGGCTCTGCTGATTGTCCTCATTTCCTTTAGGAGCACAGTAATGTCACCTGACATCTCCTAGGGCAAACTGTGGGAAACAATTGCAAGTTTCACTCCTAATGAGAAGCAAATTGCTGTCTGCAGCCTGTGCTGGGGCAGAACCAGAGGATCACGTCAGGCACTATTGGAACTCCAGGAGGGACACACAGACAGCTAGAGGAGTCATGGAGAAGTCAAAGGGAGTGAGCAGAACATCAGTGCACTCGTTACAGGGTGAGATTGGAGTTGGGGAGTGTAAACCTCAGTGTCAGCTCCTCCTGACAGGTGAAGAACACAATTATCTGCTCACCAAACCAACACAGGCTCATCAGAAAGCTGATTCAGAAGGTTCTGTGCCCCAGCCCAGTGCAACCAATGCCATTTGTTCAGTGTGGCTTTACCTCCCTTGTTTCAATTGAAAACTAATCTGTTGGAATGGCTTTGATTACAAGCACAAAGATTATGGCAGAGCTGTAGGGAAGAAGCTGCTCCAGGTGAATACCTCACTCCACACAGCAGGAGTTCAGATGTCACACTGCCAGGCTTGCTCCAAGGGTCAGTTAGGCAGCCCAGGAGCAAATCCTGAACCCCTATAATCCCTTACTAACGAGCACTGGTCCTCCCCAACCCTCATTTCCTGATGCTTTTACCAAGGTTGCTCTGTCTCCTCTCCTAAGAGTGAGAAATTCAGGCATAGACCAGGGAAAAGACCCATCTGTGGCCAGAGAGGATCAGGGATGGACCAGGAACCAGAGCTAAGTCTCCTCTATTGAACTGCTAGAAACACTTGGAAGTTACTCATAGTTTTCCTACCACTTGTGATGAGTTGGATGGTGCCACACAGGAGGGAGGGGGTTCATGGCAGGTGCCTGCAGCAGCTAAAGTATTGAAGCATGAGATTTGATTGTCTTTAGCTCAGCTACCAATTGCAATAATGAGAAATCCAGGGGCTATATTTAACTCAGTGCTTCTGAGGAGACTTGTCACGGCTCCTTCCTTTGTTCTCACTCTTGTGTTCAGCTGTGCTCACCAAAATGTGCTCTGGGTTGGGTCTCTCCATATCCATGGTGCCTCTGTTCTCACCCAGAGGGCAGGGACAGATGGGATATGGGGCAGGAATTGTTCCCTGGGAGGTGCTGAGGCTCTGGCACAGGTTGCCCAGAGAAGCTGTGGCTGCTCCATCCCTGGGAGTGTTCAAGGCCATGACTTTCCAAAACCTCATGCTGAACCTCTCTCAATTCTTTCCATCAGCTACAACCTGCCACTTCCATGGGCAGGAATCTTCTAACCTGCTATTTCCATGGAGAGACACCTTTTAACCTACCATTCCATGGGTAGACATCTCTGCACTAGGAGCTTCATACAGTCAAGCACCAGTTAGTTCTGGTAATGAGGTGGTGGGTTAAAACCCCCAAAGCAAAGCATATGTAAATTAGGCTGCAGCAACAGATTGAGCCCATTCACCTTTGAAAAACTTCTGAAGACATTAACATGGCAAGTGGGAAGAGCTTTAAAGAGCAGCCAGCAGGGCAGGAGCTGCAGGAGATTAAAAGGGCTTCACATCACAGCTGCTTTGAAGATAACCTGTGGCCACAAGAGCTGGAGGAAAAAGACACAAAGAAAGCACCACATGGATGCTCCAGCTAGGGATGAAGGGCATTTTGATCTCCATGCATCCTGCAGGGGATTAAACCCTTAAGTGAAGTGTTTAATTAGGTGCCTTGTTTAGGTTTCCTGTCTGAGCTCTGTCCACACCCAGCAGGGAGTGAGGTCCTTCCAGAGGGAGCTCTGTCTGGACACACAGAGCCACTGTCCATCCCTGGGTTCTGCAGTGGTTTATTGCTCCTTATTTCACTGAGGTGCCTGTAACAGAGCAGGCATTAAGGGAGGAGGGATGGGAGACTCCTCCCTGGCTCAGAGCCTGGACTTCTCAAGACTCTGCCATTATTCCAGCACAATCAAAACTAATAACTGAAGCACCTGTTCCAGGGCCCATCTGGCCCAGGGGAGAAGTACAGGAGATGATGAATGTAGGACTGGAAAGGACATTCCAGCTCATTGCACCTCGAGGACTATTAACAGCCTTTTATGAATCTACCCAAATTCATTTGAAATTACATGTATTTCTAAGTCTCTGCTGCTGTGCTTGGGGAGCTGCTCCACAGTCTTCTGATCTGCTGGGGAGTCCAACTCCTGTCCCTGCACAGACACCCCAACAATGCACCCTGTGCCTGGGAGCATTGGGCAAACACTCCCTGAGCTCTGTCAGCCTTGGGGCTGTGACACTGCCCTGGGAGCTGTTCAGTGCCCAAACACCTCTGGGGGAAGAACCTTGTCCTGAAATCCAACCTAACCCTTCCCTGAGACACTTCGTGGCACTCCATGTCCAGCCTTGCCTGCTGCCAATCTCTGCCCCACAGCAGGCACATCCTGAGCTCCCTGAGCTGCATCAAGCAGCTAAACTGAAAGAAGCACCAAATTAACATAAAAGCAAGAGAATTATTTCCCTGGCTGCTCTGGGATGGTTGAAGCCACATGTGCAGCACAGCATGGAGTGAATGAGCACTAAGCAGGCACAAAGGGTGAGCACAGAGGGGAAATACCTGAACTGGGACTGAATTGAATTCTTCAAAAGGAAACCCACAGCTGAGATGTGTTAGAGGCTCCATTACCCTGCTACAGCCACAGTTTGCATATTGCAGTCCACCCAGCAGGGGCCAAAGTGAATGTAATAGAAAGCAAATTATAAAGAGCCCAGGCAAGAGATTAAGGTTAAAGATAACTCTCGTCTATCGATCCACTTAATGACTTGGAAAGAGAAGTTTAGAGTCACATGAACAGTTTTCTGCACAAAACCAGTTCTCACAGCTTGGCTGTTCCTCCCTCTCTTGTTGTTTTGGTGGGGTGGGAACTGCACTCCATCCTGGGATGAACCAGGAGACAATTGAGGAAGGAAACCACAGAGGCAAAGGCACAATATGTATCAAGTGCATCAAGTATGGACCAAGGCTTAGACAGAGATCAAACTTCAAGGTCTCCTTTTCCTGGGACAAATCTCAAATTCCATCCACTGTCCAAATTTGTTAGGGGATGCATGTAAAGATCACATTCCTAGAGATGTGCCTGGCCCCACGCAGAGCTTTGCTGGGCTCAGGGAGTTAGAAGAGAGGAGAGCTGAGTGCTGAGCCCTGGTGTGGAGCCAGCAGTGTGCTCTGAGCCCTCAGCACCAAGTGACAGTCACAGGCAGCCCCAGCAGACACTTCTTTGAGGCTGACTGAAGTTCTCCCTGCTGTGAAGGCACTTCAAGCTAGTTCTCATCAAAGAGAGTGGATTTGGGCTGAGCTGCCTCAGTTATAGAATCACAGACTCATAGAATCTTAGGGGTTGGAATGGAGCTTAGAGATCATCCAGCCCCAAGCCCTGCCCTGGACTCCTCCCAGCAGAGCAGAGGGGGAGAATCACCTTCCTTGACCTGCTGCCACACTCCTGTGGCTGCAGCCCAGGGCAGGGTTGGATTCTGTGTCTCCATCACCCACAGTGTTTTCTCTCTACCCAAAGAGCCTCTCTGAATGCAGAAGTCACTCAGGGAAAGGCCACACCTTACAGCAAAAGTGGGTTTTTTTTATCCCCTTCTTCATCTTTTTCTAACCTGCAGCTAATTAATTGCCAATTAACTTGCAAACCTGGTCACTCCCTGCTCATTAAGAGTAGAATATCAATGCCTGCACTCTGCCCTGCAGAGACATGGATGTTCCTAGCCTGGAAGGAAATCTGGGGGGAGAATTGTGCTCAAACTAACCTTTACAAGCCTGTTATTAACCATCTTGAATTAATTGGTTAGGAATTAACTCCAGGTCAAAACCTTTGCACCTGAATACCTTAAAACAAGTGGTTTGATCTGTAGTCTCAGTTGAGGGTGAAGAAAGGTAAAATACAGACACCAGTATGGATAGGTGAGTGGGAGCACTGGGCCAAGTGCAGCTTCTTTCCAGCAACCACAGGGTCCTGCTCCTGGATGCTTTGTACCCAAACCCCTGTGCCCTCTTTGGCCACATCCCTTGATCATGTGTGTGGCTCACTCAGGCACAGGGAAGCTCCACACAGAGAACATGAGGCAAAAATCAAAGAAACAGGAGAAAAATCAATGGTTTTCTCACCTTGCAGAGCTGAGAGATAGAAAGAGAAGCTTCTTCAGGTGGGTGAGTGGGTGTGCTGTGAGTTTTCTCTCCTCACCAGGAAAACAGTGAAGAAATGATGTGGGCAAGGGGAGGATGGCAGTAATTATAGAGCTACTATGCCTGCAGGACCTGCCTGGGCTCCCAGACACGTGTGTGCACACACTGGGCAGGTCTGGGTGTTGCTGAGTCCTGGAATACAGTAAACACCACTGCAGAGTTCAGAAACCCTTGAAGAAGGTGTGTTTTAGCATGAAATCCCTTTATTCCCCCAGGCAAACAAACTTGACTTAGAAGAGCCTCTAGAGAAGATCCTTTGCAATATTTCAGGTCATGGTGGTTCTCCACATGACCTTGAGGACACTGAGCATCCCTTTCAGCAAAGCTCTGTTTGGGAGAGCTGCACAAGGTGCTGCCAAACACTAAGAGCACCTCTCAAACTGTGGTTTGGGAACCACCACTCTCCCTAAGCAGGGTCACAGCACTGCCCAGCAGGGCTGGAGGAAGCAGCATTGATGTCTTTCCACCTTCTCCACAGAGAATGAGAGGTGACCAGAACTCCTCCTTGTCCTTCAGTACAATTATAACTGTTCCAAATAAGAATTTTCAGGTAAATTGGTTATAAAAGTGAATTTTCAGAGGGTTTTTTAGGCAAAACTTTCTTCAGAGCTGCCTCTAAATTCTGCTATTCCTGTTGGACTGTGCAAGCACAAAGGAGATGTTCCCAAGCACTGGCTTAGTGCCCAGTTTCCTCAGGTCATCCCAGTTCTTGGAGTCCTCAGGGAGGGGAACTAGCAGGACTTTTATCAACCAAAATGTTAAACCACTTGTGCTTCAAATACTGTGCAACGACTGATGCATTCTTGAGCTGGATTTGCCTGCAGTGAGTTAAAAAAGTTTCCTTCCATCCCCAGCAGCATCACAGGTGGAGGAATGAGGGAGGAACAGATTTGTGAGTAACACATTTGGCAGGCACAGGATACATATCTTGGCTCAGCTGAGCAGTGGCTGTTATTTGACCACTGGTAGGGCTGAAAACAACTCCAACGTTTCTGTGTTTGAACAAAACTGGCCAAATAGTTCCAGTAATTCATCTCAGAGCTAAGAGAAATGGGGCCAAGTCTTCTCAGGAGAGACAGAGCTCTGCAGAAAACGAAATCAGATGATGATCTTAGAGGTCTCCTCCAACCTTGATGACTCTCTGATCCTATGAAACCTGAGATCTCCTTCCCCTTCACTCAGTATAAACAAGAAACTTCATTTCTTCCATTTTCTTTAAAACTCTCCCAGTTAAAGTGGATTGTTCTGATTTTTTATTTTTAAAAAACTCCTGATTTGAGGTTGTCTCTAAAGCAAATCATGTCCCTGTTCCTGGCTGACAGCCAGGGCTAAATTAGCTTGATACATCTAATGCAACTGCAAGTTAATAGGCAGCACAGGCTGCTGTGGAACCTATGCAATCTTTTAAATGTTTAATCAAGAAGCAAAATTAGGACTTAAAAATCCATTGCTTCCAGGGTTGTTTTTCTTCTCAGGAAGCAAGGAAAAATTGAAGATGCCTTGTGAGGGCAGCAGGTTTGTGATGCTGGAGGCTTCTTTGCTCAAGGGGAGACAGTGCTGGAAGGAAATTAAAGATCATCCAGTTCCTCCCTGCCATGGAGGGACACCTCTCACCAGCCCAGGGTGCTCCAAGCCCCATCCAGCCTGGCCTGGAACATTCCCAGGGATGGAGCAGCCACAGCTGCTCTGGGCAACCTGTGCCAGAGCCTCAGCACCTCACAGGGAGGAATTCTTTCCCCATATCCCATCCCTCTGGCAGTGGGAAGCCATTCCCTGTGTCTTGTCCCTCTATCCCTTGTCCCAGGTCCCTCTGCAGCTCTCCTGGAGCCCCTTAAGGCACTGGAAGGGGCTTCAAGGTCTCCCCAGAGCCTTCTCTTTAAGGAGGCCTCAGAGATCAGGGCAAAGCAAACCTCAGGTTGTGATCTATTTCTCCAGCAGCCTCATTCCAAGGGACATCAACCCCTTCACTGCTGGGTGGCTGTGACTCAGCAGTGGGGAATGTGCCAAACCATCTTGAAAGGTCACTAAGTTCCTTTGCCAAGGCTGCAAACAGCAGCTTGGCCCTTTCATCTGTCAGGTTTGGTTTATATCCTCTGTCAGTTCCTGGCATCCCATCCTAAAATAACCCACTTCACCTCTGTTTCCAGCCTCACAGCCCATCAGGCTCTTCCTGCCCTGTCACCTCCTATTCCCCTGTGTCACATCATGGGCTTGGCATGAGATGACAGGCTGAGGCACACTGAGCCAGGGAAGCTGCAGTCATGGTTAAACCCAGGGAAAGGCAGAGCACAGGGAGGATCAGGAGTGCAATTAGACAGCCCATGTTGGATCAGCACTCAAAACCCACAGTACATGGGTTTCCTTTCAGCCCTGGGCAAAGTGGTTTCAGCTCTGAATCATGTTAGTTCCTTACAGCTTCTAAAGGCATCTTGTTCTGCTCTTGTGCTGAGCATCAGGACTCAAAGAGAACAGACTCCCTGGGTTAGTCAGGGTGGGCTAACCCACAAGGAACAGGATCCTCCCTCAGCTCTCCACAAGGTTTGTATCACCAGAGGCTCCCAGGATGGATATTCTCTAAGGGCTTCTTTGTGCCCAAGGGAATGACAGAGCAAACTGGACAGAAGCTTCAGCACCACACAAAAAACTTGGAGCACTGAAGGAATATTAGGGCACTGCCTCAACTCCTTCCATGAAAACCCAGTGGGGAAGGAGTGCAGAGGTGAAACTCCTGAACTCTCCACAAAGAGGGTAGATTTAGATGGGAAATTGGGAAGGATTGTTCCCTGGGAGGTGCTGAGGCTCTGGCACAGGTTGCCCAGAGCAGCTGTGGCTGCTCCATCCCTGGGAGTGTTCCAGGCCAGGCTGGATGGGGCTTGGAGCACCCTGGGCTGGTGGGAGGTGTCCCTGCCCAGGGCAGGGGATGGAACTGGATGAGCTTTAAGTTTCCTCCCTACCCAAACCATTCCATGAGTCTCTGCTGCTCCACATCCAGCTTGTTGTCCCCCAGGACTGCAGAGCTGTTCCCACTGAGCACTTGGACAAGTGCCCCTGTAGTGATGTCTCAGAAATGCAACTTTGATTTAACTTCTACATTTCCACTTGAAAAAGCACGAGCTCAGCACAGCACAAAAGGGTATA
The DNA here is from genome assembly GCF_000695815.1 of Acanthisitta chloris. Classification (NCBI taxonomy): domain Eukaryota; kingdom Metazoa; phylum Chordata; class Aves; order Passeriformes; family Acanthisittidae; genus Acanthisitta; species Acanthisitta chloris. Next base: position 38,290 of record NW_008689614.1, read on the forward strand.
ATTACCATTTCAGGCAAACCTAAATGTTAATGTGCTGTTGTGGCTCTGACAGCTCCCAAGCTCCTGTGAAATGGGTGTCAAAGAGGCACTGAACAAACACAGAAGTGTTTGTTTTCCCTCTTCCCATGCTGGAGAGAAGGAGAGAGGCCAAGCTGAAGCAATGAGGAGAAAAATCAACTGTTAAAACAGGAGGCAAAGCCATTACAAAACAGTTTGTGGTTTTCCAGAGAAGGAAAATGAAGGGAAAGTTTTCCAGGCAAACTGGAGCTAAAACCCTCCTGGAACAGCAGGGATCACCCAGATGAGTCTCACTGGCAGGGGCTGAGTGCCTCACTTGTCCCTGAAACCCCTCTCACAGCAACACCAAATCTGCCCTCAGGACAGCTCTCCTGATGGGAATGATGAGCTTGGGATGTGCAGAACTGCATTAGGAGGAAAGCAGGAGTGATTGTTGGAGTGTCCTTCCTTCCTTCCTGGAGCTGTTTGATCCTCCAGAGTCAATTTGAGAGTTCTTCTGACCCTAAAGCTTATCATTTTTGTTACATTCACCTTTTGGTTTTGGTCACAAAACCTCCTTAAACTCTTCTTTTATTCTCCCTCCACATCCCTCTAAGAAAACAAATCGAGTATTTCCAGTAAAATGATATAAAACATCCATAAGGGAAATCCTTGGCTTTTCCTGACCTGATTTTCCTCCTAGGGAAGAAAGCACATGGCTCAAAAAGCAAACCCCTGTGTTCTGCTGCTGAGAACACATTGACTTAACCTAAACAGCTCAGACTGAACCAGTTCCAGTGGGTCCAGTGCCAGACAGGACAGACAACCAGTGCTGCGACCCAGAGCAAGCACAAGGAGGCAATAAACATCTCAGCTCTGTGGTTAGAAATACTCTGAATGATGTATTCATATCCAACAAGGCTAATGAAATACTTCCCTTTCCAATGGCCCTGAGCAATGTTTGATTGCACAGAGAGAATTCAACATCATTAAAGAGGTTGTTAAACATCAGCTACTCAAGTCAAACAGTTTCAAACCTGCAGCTTCACATCATTCCCTTGGAGGAGGATTAAGAGCAGCAATTCAGGAACATTCCAGAGCTTGTAACAGTTTTGTCTGTGCAGGATATCTGAGTCAGGTGGAAGATAGCTTGAAACCTGGATTTAGGGTTGGTCTCTGGGCTGAGCTGACACTGCAGCTCATGGGGAGCTTCTCACCCATCATCACCCCCAAATCTTTCTCCTCATTGCTGCTCTCAATTCCTTCTCCACCCAACCTGTAGCTGTGCCTGGGATTGCTCTGATCCACATGTAGGACCTTCTACTTCCAATTGTTGAACTCCATGAGGTTTGCATTGTTCCACCTCTCCAGCCTGTCAAGGTCCCTCTGGATGTCCCATCCCTTCCCTCCAGCTGGGACTGCCCCACACACTTGGTGTGGTCAGAGAACTTGCTGAGGGATCTCTGATCCCACTGTCCATGACCAACAGAGATGTTGAACAGTGTCAGCCCCAGCACTGAGCCCTGAGGGACATCACTGAGCCCTGAGGGACATCACTCCTCACTGAGCTCCACGTGGACACTATGCCACTGACCACAGCTCTGTGTGACCATCCAGCCAGTTATGTCTCTAACATCAAGCAAATATTAGGTGTACTGTAAACCACACAAATTATTTAATAAATTCCCAACATTTCCTTTCACAGAAGGCTGAAAAAAATCATCAGAAATATGTTAATGTGCCATTTGCTAATTCCACTCTTCTTCCATCTGGGGACAGTAAGATCTTCTCCTCTGATATGTTTTCAATGTACTTGTCAGAATTATTAGATCTTGAACAAGACATAAAGTTTCCTGCTCTTTGCAAGTTCTTTTTCATTCTTCTCCCCAAGTCCTCACGTAAGACAAATCAAGATAAACTGAGGGCTTTTTCCCAATTAAGCCCAGGCTGGTTGAGCTGCTGCTCAGCCTTTATCTTGTCTAGATATCTGCAGTAAATTTGCACTGGTATTTTTCTTTCAAAATCTCTTCTCGAGCATAATTGGATTCTAAAATTAGCCTGAGAGAGGGACAAATTCAAATTTGGCAACTAAGATTGGGGTTTCAAACCACAGGTTGTATTAATGCTGCTGGAGGGATAACAGACATGGAACTGTTGGAAAAGTCCAGAGGAGGCAACAGAGGTGGTTAGAGGATGGAGAATCTCCCTGTGAGGACAGGCTGAGGGAGTTGGGGCTGTTCAGCCTGGAGAAGAGAGGGTTGTATGGAGAACAATCCACTGGTTCTCCTGGGGAGCTGCTCCTGGTCCTCCCTGGGAGCATGGCAGAGTTCTCACACCATCTGCTCAGGCCAATATCAGTGGTTGAGCTCTCTGATTCCTCCTGAGAGCCTGAGCCCCTGAACTAGGCTCCCAGTCTCAGCACTGCAGGAGGATCACTCTGCCAGGGGCTGCAGGCAGAGCTGAGGGGAGGCAGCTGGCAAAGCACCCACAGCCTCCCACACGTCTCCAGGCCCAGGGAGTGCTCAGCTAACACAGTTTGAGCTCCTCAGAGTCCCCAGATCTGGGCTCTGTGTCTGTCACAACAGGGATTTACACACGCCTCTGGCTCCTCTCCCCCAGGCAAGCAGATTACTTTGATAAATTCAGATGGATGAATTCAGAGCCCTGACCAGGCTTCTCTTTCCTAGCAAGATGGAGGAGCTAATTAACTGCTCTTCTAAATCACTGGGGACCTCCCTGGCTGCAGAGGAGACAACAGAGAGATCCTAGAATCATGGAATGGTTTGGGTTGGAAAGGGCCTGAAAGATCATCCATTCCACCCCGTGCCATGGGCAGGGACACCTCTACCAGCTCAGGCTGCTCCAAGCCCCATCCAACCTGGCCTGGAACACTCCAGGGATGTCAGTGCTGTGTGTGCTACACACAGACAACTCTGCTGAGGCACTGGGACAGTGGATGTGGCTCCAAGAGTCAACTCAGGCACTGATTTCCTGTGTGACTTTGGGAAAGTCATGATGTTTTTCCCTTTCCAATCTCTAAAATGGGGATAATGTTCTCCTTTCAAAGTGCCTGTCAGCTCTGAGCACATCCCTGTGAGCTCTGAGCAAAGCCTGGGCAGGGGTGGAACTAGATGGTCTTGAAAGTCTCTCCTAACCCAAACCATCCCATGACTGTATGAAATGAAGACTTTAGTGTTCTCCCTACATTAATACTTCAGCATTTATTTACTTTACTATTTCTGGCCTGTTCATAATGCATTTCTGAGCTTGCCATCAGCACAGATACACCCCCCAGGCTGTGATGTTGGAGGGAATGGATACTGATGGGAGCCTTGTTCCAATTTGTTAGGCTTTTATGTTCCATGTAAATAAAATTGATGCGCTCAGAGTTGGGGAAGTTATTTTGCAAGGGTTTAGTGGAGCTTAAATTCTGCTTTGGCCTTGTTCTTCTCAGGGGTGGATTTCACCCAGGGTGAAGCAGCAAGGCCTGGTTAGTGAGGATATAGATTTCAAACAGTAACTCCTACTGTTTAATGAGCACTTAAACTTATGTTATCATGATACATAACAGCTCCTTCCAGCACACAATTCACGTTGCCTATTCCAGAACTGGGAGGGGAAATGACATAATTTCAGCAGAACTCAAAGTGCTTAAATGGAAAAGGAAATCAAAGCTGCTATTGCATGTTACAGTGTGTGACCAACTCTTGGCCACCCCCAGGTCCCACTGAGCAGCTGCTTTGTCTGAGCCAACGTGGGGAGCAGGTCTAGCTCTGGGGCTCTGCTGTGGAGGGTTTTACCTTGAGAGAAGCACTAATTAGAGCCAGGAGTTTCCTTTGTCCCATGTCACTCTTCTGCAGAGCCAAAAGAGATTTCCCCCCTCAGTTTACAGAGTCAGAAGCAGCTGGGAGGAAAAGCCTCATTTTTTTCCAACAACATCCTTTGAAGCAAGTGGAATTTTGGCTCCTTTTTTCCCCCCCAAATCACAGGACTTTCAACCTTCTAAATGACTTCAAAATTCAGCCCTTGTCCATCCATTAAATTCCCCATTTTCTCCATCCTTGTGTGATCCACTGTTATTTCCTCCGAGCAGGGAAGGAGGGGAATGAATTAGTAAAGAGAGAAAGCCAAAATAAAGAGAAACTTTTTGTTTTGACAGAAATCAAACCATAATTGTTCATTTTGATGACCCAGGCAGTAATTATGAGCAACAGCAAATCTCTTTCAAGAACTTTTGCTGGCAGAGAGTCCTTGCCCACCTCCCTTCCCACTGCTGCTGGGGGAAGGCAGCTCTCCTGGAGGGGGAGAGACTGTCAGATGATTTGTGTTTGTCTCTCCTTTCTGGTGCTTTCTTTGTCTCCAGCAGATTTCAGGGAGTTAACTCCCTCCTGCAGTGCTCACTCTCCTGCAGTGGCAGCAGAACTGCCTTCCCTGGGCCTGCAGCTTCCCCTGAGCACCTGGAGAGCTCAGGACAGACCAGGTGTGCTCAAGTGGGAGAAATATTCGGCTGAGTTCAGTCTGTCTGAGCCCAGGAAGGAGGTTTTGTTGGTGACAGCAGCCAAACTCCTCTGCAGGAGGCTTCAGGGCAGGGACCAGCAAGAAAAGGACTCATTTCTTTGGAGAACTGGGGTCAAAGGACTTAGAATAGAACCACAGAAGCACAGAATCATTAAAGTTGGAAAATACCTTTAAGATCATCAGGTCCAGCACCACTAACCATGTCCTCAAGTGTCACATCCACAGGTTATTTGAACACCTCCAGGGATGGTGATTCCACCTCTGCCCTGGGCAGCACATTCCAATGCTTTACAGCCCTTTCCATGGAGAATTTTTCACTAATTTCCTGGAGAAGCTGTGGCTGCTCCATCCCTGGGAGTGTTCCAGGCTGGGTAGGATGGGGCTTGGGGCAGCCTGAGTTAGTAGAAGGTGTCCCTGGCAGGGCCATGGAATGAGTGGATCTCTAAGGTCCCTTCCAACCCAAAGCAGTCGGTGATGTGATGATTCTCTGTTTGTTCCTGCCTTACATCTGTCTCCTCCTGTTCCCACTGTGGGTGAAGAGCCTCTGGGCAGTCTGACACATCCACACTTGCCTTAAGCTCTTGTATTTCTCCCATGGGCTCTGAGCAAAACAACCCCAGGACTCTTCTCTTCCAGGAAATTCCAAGGCATGACAGGGAGCAGCTCCTGCTGGAGGACAGACTTGGCTCACAGGAGGGATCACAGGCTCCAGGGAGGAGGCTCAGCTCACTGTGAGCTATTACACCTCTCACCCATCTCCTTGCCAATAAGCCTCACAAAGAGTGCTCAACAGCCTTGTTATTACTGTCAATTCTGTTCTCTCCCTCATCATTTCTGGGCCTCGGAGAGGCTAAAATATTAACAAGGACATTGATGAATTTGAGACTGAATTCTTTTAATTCATTCCTGGCTGAGTTCCTCTTTGCAGCCCAAACTCCACTCTAGTTAATTCAGAGAATTTATGGCTTTAGCCCTGTCAGGTGCTTTGCAAAGTCTCTGTTGGTTCCTTGTTAATGGGACATTTTTTCCCCTTTCTGGAGCCTATTAGGTAAGTAGGATTTTAGATAGATAGATAGATAGATAGATAGATAGATAGATAGATAGATAGATAGATAGATAGATAGATAGATAGATAGATAGATAGATAGATAGATAGATAGATAGATAGATAGATAGATAGATAGATAGATAGATAGATAGATAGATAGATAGATAGATAGATAGATAGATAGATAGATAGATAGATAGATAGATAGATAGATAGATAGATAGATAGATAGATAGATAGATAGATAGATAGATAAATAGATAGATAGATAGATAGACAATGTTCAGGCCCTGGAATATTTCCCAGGGAGGTGGTGGAGTCACCAGCCCTGGAGGTGTTCGAGACACATCTGGATGTGGCACTGGAGGATCTGGTTTAGGGTTTACAGCAGTGACAGGTTAAGGGTTGGACTCAATGTTCTCAGAGGTCTCTTCCAACCCTGATGATTCTCTGTGTGATTCATGTTGGGCTAAGTCACTGGTGGCTCTGATGTTCTGCTTGAGGTGTGACCTGCCCATGGGGTTGGCTGCTGGGAACAGGCAGTGCTGGGTACACTGTCCAAATAGTTGGAGCTTCTTTAACCACAGGAGCTGTTTTTTACAGAAAACCTTCAAGAAAAATGAGCTGGGCCTTGAGCCAACACTTGCTGTGACAAGCAGCTGCCTCCTCTCTGAGTGGGAAGGTGGAAATGTGCAGGGGAAAGGTCTCCAGGTCTAGAAGTAGAGGACAGATAGTTGGTCAGAGTCTCCACATCTCACACCCAAGGTGCATCTTCCTTGTGGCACCACCTTAAATTGCTACTAGAAATATTCCATTTTGGTCTGTAATAGTTTCCTTTCTTTTCCCTAGGAGACATATCTGTGTTGAGGATTGGGTTTTTGACAGCAAAGGACAGGAGGAAGAAAACTATCCAAAATGTATGTGGGAAGCAGCCACTGTTTGTAAAGCCTTTTTTTTTTTAAACACTTCCAAGCAAATATTTCCAGCCACACTCAGAAAGAAGTTGGGGGGGAAAAAAATAGAACTGCTTTCAAAACAAAAGGGAGAATTTCCTAGTCCCCAAATACATGTCCTTCATGGCTGGGATCTAAGGCAAACAGCTCCCACTCTCATGGACCAGGTGCAAACCCTCCAGATTCTGGTGGTTTCCAACCTCCTCCATGGTGAGACCAAAGCAGTGATTGTCCCTCTGTGCTGCCACTGCTGAGACACCTCAAACCTGTGTCCAGTTCTCTCTAAGCACTGGAAGGGGCTCTAAGTTCTCTTTGGAACCTTAAAGATTATCTGGTTCCACCTCCTGCCATGGGCAGGGACACCTTCCACCAGCCCAGGTGAGTTCATCTGCTGTTGAAAGCTGTAACCATAGACCTGCATTGAAATGAACTGTAAGGAGAAGTCATTTATCATGATGAAAAACTGAAATGAAACTTCTCAGCCCACCAGACCAAAGCAGCATTTCACAAATGGAGTCAAACAATTCTGCATGGGGATGATTGATCTGCTGGGGCTGTAAACAAAAAAAAAAAAAAAAGCTTCCAACTTGGATGGCAAAGTGTCTTCTTTTCTCTGAATATTCACTTCTGGGACTGCTGGAACATCTGGAACATGGTGCCTTGCCATGGGATTTCAAACACACACGTCCCTTGCTGTCACTGGAGGAGGAGGCAGCACCCAGTGCTCTGCAGGCACCAAATTCAGCTGCAGCTACTGCTGAGCCACTTGTAGCTCCTCAGCTTTTCTCTCCAGTGGCTGTTAAGGGAATCCAGGACAGCATGGATCTCTCCACTGCAGGCAGCACAGCAGAGCTGAGATAAACCACAACACCTTTATCTCCAACTTACCAAAACCAGCACTGCACCCTGTGTCCCTCCCTCTCCCAGCCCTCTCCCAGCTCCTGCCTGGCTGTGCTCCCTGCAAGGGGCCTGAGCTGGGTGTGAATTCCTTCTGCATCCCGAGGGATAACATCCACCCTTGAGCAAGGAGGAGCTCCAACCCTTGCCTGTGGATTCAGCTCCTTACCAGTAGTCCCAGGCTCTGGAGTATGACCCATGCACACAACTCTGCTCCTACTGCAGTCACCTGAGAACATCCCTGCACGCAGATTTCATCCCCCTCATTCCCCCAAGTCTTTTTTTCCAGGCTGGCACAGCAGTTTCTGTTTAGCTATGATTTTTTCCTCTCAATCCCAATCAATCCTCAGGTTCTATACCCAGACCCCAGAGCTGTTGGTTCTCTGCTAGGTCTCACATGGTGAAGACAAGGCAATGTTAATGCCAGTAATGATGTATAATGTTGGCTCTCCTGCTCTAGGATGCTGTTTTATCTACCTGCTTCCCTGCTCCAAAGAATTATCTATCGAACACTCTCAAATGTGTTTTGGTTTGTGTCTGCTCTTGATAATGCTGACAGTGACAGACAATGTAATTTCTTGGGCAGGCTTCAAACCCAGCCCAAGCAGAGCTGGCACCAGGCATCTGCCCGAGCATATGACTTGTCAGAGCTTCACTGCAGGGACAACAAATTGTTTCACATTGATTTCAGCTCCTTCCCCAGCTGGGGATTTAGAATTGGAGGAGGATCAAGCTAGAAAACCTGTTCCTAGGACTCTAAAGGGCAATTACAACTTGGGGGACAGATCCTGAGGAGTAAATACACACACTCAGAGGCTTCAGGGGAAAATAGGAGATAAGAACCTGGAGATAGAGACTGAATTATGTTGGAGAGCTGTTGTGGTTGGGTTTGAGAATCAGCAGTGCCAAGCAGGAACACACAGAGCCATGTCAGATCCTCAGTCCCTGTCCAACAACCAGGATACTGCTGGAAAATCCTGAGTGCTTAGGGGATTTTGGAAACTATATTTTTTTTCCTGTGAGGTTGGGGGAACTTAGAATTATCCTGTGGGAATGGAAGGGACTTAGAATTGAGGGTAATCCTTCTATTTACACCCACTGGGGCTGGAAATTCCTGGGATCCATCCAACACCTCTGATGACAGAAAGATACAACTTTGGTTGTAGCACCAACAAGTGCCTTGACTTTTACTGGGCCAACACAAACTCATTTCTGCCACCCTTAGCTCCTGAGTTAGTATTCAGATAGTTCAGGAGTTTGATGAGGTTTATTTAGAGTGAATTTTCTTTCCATTGTTGGCATGAATTTTCTTCCCAGTGCCTTCACACCATCTAGTGGGAGATGTGAGTAAGACACAGCAGCAGATGATGCTCAGAAAATCCCAAGTGGAGCTGTATCACCTGCGAGTGACACTTCTACACCTCTAATTACATGATGAAGGTGGAAAGAAAAAAAGGCCTCAGGTCATCCAAACACATCACCTTGGTCTGGGGATGGACACTGAGGGTAAACCCACAATGTCTGAGCTTTATTCATGATTTGCAGGAAGAAAAACAGAAATATCTGAAAATTCAAATGCAATTTCCTTGGCAAATCCCAAACCCACAGCTCTGTCCAGGTCCTTTCTCAAGGCTTCTCTGAGCTTGTGTTTGACTGATGCTTCCCTGGAGGGTTGCACAGCTGGGAACAACACAGGGAAACCAGGAGATCTGATGGGAATCTTTTGACAAGTTTGCATGACAAAACAGAGATTATTGTCAAAATGGCATTTCCTTTCAGCAGATTCTGAACTGAAGCTTCTAAATCAACATTTGGGAACTTCAATCTGTCAAAAAGTGACATTTCTTTGAGACTAGGTATTTATTTTGCTCAAAACAGACAACCATTTTCAGGTTCCTGTTTCCAAACCAACATTTTCCTCAGTGTTTAGTGCCACTAAAATGTTGACATTTTGGGGTTTGATCCAAAAATGAAAGTCAAAATAATGGAATTTCTAGCTAGAGAGAAAAATTCTCTTCCTGGTTCTATTTTTGGTTGTGGGGGTTTTTCTGCTTTTGGAGAGTGAAGGAGCTGCCACAGGACAAGGCTCTTCCTCCAGAGGTGTTTGGGCACTGGGACAGGGTCAGGTTGGATATCAGGACAAGGTTCTTCCCCCAGAAATGTTTGGGCACTGAACAGGGTTAGGTTGGATATCAGGACAAGGTTCTTCCCCCAGAGATGTTTGGGCACTGGGACAGGGTCAGGTTGGATATCAGGACAAGGTTCTTCCCCCAGAGGTGTTTGGGCACTGGGACAGGGT
>NW_008689614.1:48154-51944 GCF_000695815.1 Acanthisitta chloris
ATCTCTAAGCTCCATCCCAACCCCTAAAATTCTCTGATTCTCTGTGTACATGCAGGTATGGGAACTGTGGGATCGACGTGTCTCTCCACGAGAACAACTCACTGCTCCAAGAAGAGCTCACTGGTACAAGAACATCCCCCTGGACCTTCTCTCTGCCCTGGGGATGTGCTGTCCCAAGGGGCTGCATCATTCAGGTGAGCTGCTCAAAGACAGACACGAATTTGTGCTGCCTTCTGGTTCCTGGGAGCATCTTTGAGCTTTGCTATGTGCAATCAGCTCGATGTGAAGTTCCCTCCAATGCCTCCTGATGTTTATGCATGGAGGCCTGGGAAGGGCTGGGATTTATTCAGCCTAACACTGGGGCTGCATTCTGATGTGGCTTTCTCCATGGCAGGCACACACCTCCTGCATCAGCATTCAGCCCTCAGCTTCTCCAGGCCAGGAGGAAAGTGTGTTTTCTACTTCAATCAATTCAGGGCTCCTAGAGGGACATACAGGAGTTGGGGCACTCGTGTCATCAGGGAGGGCACAATCTACTGCAGCAACAGAGATGTTATCTTGGAGATGTCACCAGGGAGGGCACAATCTGCTGCAGCAACAGAGATGTTATCTTGGAGCTATAGGACACAAGAACAAGCAGTTCTACAGCTGCAGATCACACAGATACACACAGGTTGGCTCAAAAGCAGCCAGTTTGGTGATACCAGGATCAGCTTAGCAGCTAGCAGGATTTCCAGGCTGAAAGAGGGGAAATTCAGGTTAGATATTAGGAGGGAATTGTTCCCTGTGAGGTGCTGAGGCTCTGGCACAGGTTGCCCAGAGAAGCTGTGGCTGTTTCATCCCTAGAAGTATTCCAGGCCTGTTTGGAGCAGCCACAAATCAATCAAAACACATCAGAGTGAATTGTAATTGTTTAATCTGCTCATTCACTTTCATGTTTAAAGACTCCAACATGGTCCTAAGGACATGTTTTCATAGAATCATGGAATTCTTAAGGTGGGAAAAGACTTTTGAGATCATCAAGTCCAACTATCAACCAGCACCGTGGTGTTCACCACTGACCATGTCCCCAAGTGCCACATCCACAAGGTTTTTAGATTCCTGCAGGGATGTGACTCCATCCCTGCCCTGGGCAGCTGTGCCAGGGCTGGACAATCCTTTCCATGGAGAAATTGTCCCTAATCTCCAATCTAATCCTCCCCTGGCACAACTTGAGGCCTTTCCACCTCACCCTGTCCCTTGTTCCTGGGAGCAGAGCAGAGCAGAGCCTGACCCCACCTGTCTTCTCCTTCCTTTGTGTGACTCAAAAATCAGTTTTAAATAGAATTTCCAACCTTCACATACACTTCTCTAAGTTTTGCTTTGAATACCTCGAATTGAATCTTGATTAAATGAATAATTGCTTGTTTGGGTACCAGCTCAGGCACTTGAATCTACAGATCCATCAGGATTATTGTTCACTGCTCCAGTGTCTGACAGAGTTAATGAAAGTCTTTTCACTGGAGACTTAGTGACATATTCAAAGGTCTAGTTAGCATCTCTAGTTCTCTCTGCAGCACTAAAAATATAGCTGAGCTTTGATGTGAGTCAGCAGGGGATTAGTCAGCTCTGACTCCCTACACCTGCCCCAGGACCTTCACAGCTTCTTCTGCTTTGGGGGTTTTGGTTATATTTCTTCCCCACCAAATTGAAATGTATTGAAACTAAAGGTTTTTTTCTTCAGTGAAGTTAGTTAGGTCCTCAGGGAATCAACACTAGGGACCAGAGAAGGAATGAATCATCACTTCCAGGCTGCACTTGTGGTCAGATCATTTCCCTCCTGAGATTTCTCAGTTCTTACTATTGTCCTTGGCCACAGTGTGTGATGGGAAATGATTCCAGTGCAGGAGTGTGGGATCACTGTCCAGACAACAGGTTACACAAACTCACCGAGTGACACAGAGATAATCTGAAGTTGCCCAGGGCAAGAGGTGGAACTGGATGAGCTTTAAGGTCCTTCCAGCCCAAACCAGTTTGGGAGCCTCTGATTAACCTCCAAACAAACCCAGGTAACCACTCCAGACATTTGTATCCCGACAAAACACCTCAGAAGGGTTTGACAGGGATTGACTTCCTAAAGCACAAACACCTGGAGTGGCTGTGGAGCTCAGCCTGGAGAAAAGGAGGCTCAGGAGCATCTTCTCACTCTCTCCAACTCCCTGGCAGGAGGTGCAGCCAGGTGGGCTCAGGCTCTGCTCCCAGGGAACAACAGGACAAGAGGAAACACCCTGAGCTGCAGCAGGGTAGGTTCAAGTTGGATATTAGGAGGAATATTTCCATGGCAAGGGCTGTCAGGCATCGGAATGTGTGCCCAGGGAGGTGGTGGGGTCACCACCCCTGGAGGTGTCCAAGGAACGAGTGGACATGGCACTCAGAGCTCTGCTCTAGCTGACACTGTGGGGATGGGTCACAGGGAGAATTCTATGACCTTGGAGGTGTTTTCCAACCTAACTGAGTGTGTGACTGTGTGCAGAAGCAGCGTGGGAAGGACTGGTCCTGCCAGGGCAGGAGCAGCTCCTGGGGAGGAGCACACAGAGCTGAGCCCTGATGGTCCCTGGATGGTGCTGTTGTCTCACAGCTCAGTTTGCTGCAGGAAAGCAGCTCTACACTCTCAGAGCTCTGCTGTGAGCTGGAAAAGCAGCAGAGGAGGTGCCATAGCAAGGGAACAACCTGTCTTGGTGCTGAGATTTCTGGATCAGACAGCTCAGCACCTGAGAAGTCTGTGGGTTCTCACCCTGGGGATTCCCTGCTGCCAGGAACTGGGATTGCTGGGCCACTGGGGAGGAGGAGGAGTAAGAGCTGGGAGGGAGAGACTGGAAGTACCATGTTTTAGGGGCTGCCACTCTTGTCTGGCAAATTGTGATTAGCCAAATGAGAGGCTTGGAGGACCACAAGGAGGAATAAGACAAGGGGGAAAGGCCTTAAGCTGAAGGAGGAAAGGTTTAGATTAGATATTGGGAAGGAATTGTTCCCTGGGAGGTGCTGAGGCTCTGGCACAGGTTGTCCAGGGAAGCTGTGGCTGCTCCATCCCTGGAGTGTTCCAGGCCAGGTTGGATGGGGCTGGACAACCTGGGCTAGAGGAAGGTGTCCCCATGGCAGGGATGGATGAGATGATCATTAAGTTCCCAAATGATTCTGTGAGTCTATGACTCCAGGATGTCCAGAAAACAACTACAGATGCTCAACTATGATTCATTTGCTTCTCCATATTCCCTTTGGACCATCTGACTGAACTCCAAATCCCCCAAAACTGATATATTCCATTTTTCCTCCCAAACCCCCAAGCTTCCAACAGAATGGATTTTCTTCAGGGTGTGAAAAATTGAGCCTTCCAGTGAGAACTCTTTTGCTGGAACCATGTCATGCCATGCAGCCTGGTTTTCCCTGCTGAGGGGAGCTTTGATTTCACTGTCAGACAGGAGTGAGCTGTGCTTGAAGCTTCCTAAGCTTCCTCCCCCTTTGCTGTTCTGGAGAAGGGTTAGACTCTGTGTTCTGCCACAGCAAAGCAGCACAGAGCAGTTCTTCCCACACCTGCAGCTTGTACAAGGTCTCCACCTCCTGCTCAAACACTAATGTCTACATTTGCAGGAATATAATCATCCTTACACTTCTCTCCTGCAGTTACATCCACCCTGAATTGGCCAATTTGCTGCAGAGGTGGCAGAGAGGAGACAGCAGGAGAAAAAGTGGGAAAATAAAGACAAATAGCCTTAAAATAAGGTCCTAATGCCAGAATCTCTCCTTCCTGCTG
>NW_008689614.1:51959-57584 GCF_000695815.1 Acanthisitta chloris
GCTCTCCAAAGCACTGAGAGTCCAGCTCATGAGTTCATGGACTCAGAGTAACTAAACCAAGGTTGGACCTCCAAGATCAAGTCCAACCTCTGCCCAAATCCCACCATGCCCATTAAACCATAGCATCAAGTTCCACATTTGCTTATTTTTTGAACTCTTCCAGGGAGGATTATCAAACTTCCAGTTCCATCCAGTTCCCATCACTGCCCTGATTAGGCCCCACGTGTCGGATGCTAATCAGCTGTCAGCAATTATGCACAGCAGGAGAGGGAGAGGTGTGTGTGCTCTTCTGCCCAAATCCCACCATGCCCATTAAACCATAGCATCAAGTTCCACATTTGCTTATTTTTTGAACTCTTCCAGGGAGGATTATCAAACTTCCAGTTCCATCCAGTTCCCATCACTGCCCTGATTAGGCCCCACGTGTCGGATGCTAATCAGCTGTCAGCAATTATGCACAGCAGGAGAGGGAGAGGTGTGTGTGCTCTTGAGCTTATTAAACCCTGAGCTCACAGCTGATTAGCTCAGGTGTGAGCTGCTTCTTTCCAGTGCTGGGAATAAATTAGCCAAGGTTGAAAGCAAAGAATCAAGACCTCAACTGTTCATTTGTTCAAGGAAAGAAGTGTGGAGCTGTGAAAAAAATGCTCCTGTGTGTCAAGCAGGTGCCCAGAGGCACTTAAGGGTGTTTTCCATTCTTCTCCCTTTGTCCATCTCTCCCTCCCTCCATGGCAATCCCTGATATGGTTTGTGAGATTGGAGTCTGATCAAAGGTTGGATTTGATGATCTTGGAGGTCTTTTCCAACCTGAATGACTCTGTGATTCCATGAGCAGAAGAATATGACCTGAATGCACAATCCTCCTCCATCAGTTCCTGCCCCAGCACAGCAGCAGCAGCTCCCACCCCCCAGGAGCTCTGGGCAGACTCTCCCCTGCAAACACTTCCCATAATAGAGCCTTGTAAATAATTGACTACTAATAAATAAATAGTTAATTACAAGAGCCATTTAAAATCACTTTCCCTCAGATGAGATATGACAACTTAGAGAGATGTGAATACATCATTTTAAATGCTTATTAAAAGCCCATTTCGAGCTCCTTGTAAAAATGGAGTGTATAAAATGAGGTTTATGTACTTCCAGAAACGTTTTGCCTCTTTCAGTCAGTCAGACATTCAAATTCCTGTCGGATCCAAGTCACTAAAATCAATGGGAAAATAAAGCACAGCTCGACATGATTATTAGCATAATTGCTCCTCTCTGCAAACAATAGACACTCTGAGCTGCAGTGGCTGGGTCAAATAGAGATGGAAACAAGTGACAGGAGCTGACTCCAGGAGATGTGTGTGTCCTGAGGCTTCAGGAGATGTGTGTGTGTGTTTCCATTCTCCAGGAGATGTGTGCATCACTCCCTGCCCACGGATGCTCTGACCCAGTTCCTCTTGGCACCAGGTTCTCTGCCCTGAGGTCTAGGAAGACTCTCACAGCCTTGTGGTTTAAACCATGGGGTTTGGTTAAGGTCTAACCCCAGGAGTTGCCTTCACTGCTGTCACTGCCATGTGTTACCAGTCCTGCTGTCATTGCCAGTTGTCTTCCCTCCCCATGATGTTCCTAGCTAGGCCCATTCCCAGCATTCCCATTCCAGTATTCAGCATTTGCTGGTCAAGGTTTCTTGCAAGGTCTTTTCAGCTTGTAGCTCTGAGAGAGGTCACTTGGAGTTCCCTGAGCAGCTCTCAACATTGAAATGAACCTTTAAAAGGCTTCTCCAGCCCCTTTAAACCAGTTTTGCATGACTGAGTGACCATCATATGTCCCTCCTGAGCAATTCTCCACACTGCTATCTGTTGTAAACTCAGCTGCTCCAGCTCCTATCCCAGACCTGCCTTGCTGGACCCACAGTGAGGCACCTGATGTGCTCAGGCTGGTTTGTAGCTGCTAATGAAACCATTCCCCAGCATGTTATTGATCAAGATCCCCCAAAGTGTTCCTCCCACATGGAGTAAGTGCATCCCCATCCCATGGGTCTGACAGTCAAAGGGAGAACTGAGCAGAACTGGCCACAGCACAATTCCTAACGAAAGCTGAAGCAATTAATTCTCCACCCTGCTCTACCCCATGCCACTGGAGCTCTAGCTAAACCTGATTTCTCTAACATGCTTATGAAAATGTCATCTTTCTTGCACTTGAGCCATTGCCTCCCATGACATCTCCTTTCCCACCAGCCAAAAGGTTTGTCTCTGCTGTAGGAGGAAATCCAATTTATTTGACATGATTTATGCTTTTCTAATCCAGGTTGGGTCCTGCTCCTCTTCTTTCTGTCTTTCACCTGCCCTACAAACAGTTAAGCTTATTTGGGCTGTATGTTATGGATATTGAGGTCAAGCTCAACCCTTTGTCTCCTCTTCCAAACAGAAAGTCTTTTAGACAGGCCCCAGGTTGGGTCACTCCTACTAACTGCTCATTTCTGCTCCTCTTTCCCCATGGGATGTGGTTGTCCAGCCCTTTGCACCACACAGATTGTCCTTGGAACTGGGGAAATGAAAAGGTTTGGGGTTTAATAACGACCTGGCAGAATTCCAGTGCTCATTGTGTGATCTCATTTAACCTGGGATTTCTCTCCCCTCCTGTGTCTTATCTGCTGCCTGTTTAGGTTGTATCCCACACCCTGACTCTTCTTAAGGTCCAGCTTTTCCCTCTAAGCCACTTTCCATTCCCTGCAGTCACAGGAAAGGAACAAGAAATCAATGGGAAGGTTATATATTGTCAAGCTGCTGTTATTGAACCTCCTGTGCTTCCTCTGAACTGAGATGATTTGTGCTCATAGTCACTATCAAATGGCAAACTCTGAGCCCTCTCCTTAGCTCCTTCCTCCCTGGATCTGCTTCCCATTAGCTCTCAGCTCCTGCTTCTGAGTTCACTAGAACTGATCACCATTCCACTGTTCTTCCTCCTTTTCTGAGTTCACTACAAGTGATCACCATTCCACTGTTCTTCCTCCTCTAGAAAAATCTTGTTCACTCTCCCCCCAGTCATCCTCCAGTTCCACCTTCACCAGTTCCTTCTCCTATGGGTGAGAATCTTTCCCTTGGCTTCCCAAAGCATCTCTAAACTTGTTCTGTCATCACATTTCTTTTCTTCTCCTAACTGTTTAAGTAGTTAAAAATCTCCTTTCTCTCCTCCTTCCCCATCCTCTGCATCCATTAGGGGTAAAGGAGAGTTGGAGAGGAAATCAGGAGGAGTAAGGGTTAGAATGGCTTTCAGAGCCCTCAGGGCAGGGAGGTTAACTGAAGGTTTGTGCAGAGCAGATGGAGGACTGAGGGTCAGTCAGTGTCACCCAGACAAAGCAGGGACTGTCCTGCCTGCTCAGCTCCTCTGCTTAGCCTCAGGGTCACAGGGAGGTGAGTGCACATTCATTCTTCAAGCTAACCCAAATATTTCAGATGAAAGCTGCTGCCAGGCTCTGCTCAGGACTTCCCTTCTGCACTCTAAGGAAACATTTCCTCAGAAGAAAAGAAAAGTCTGGTCAGCAAGGAGAGCATCAAACCAGCTGAGCAGATGAGACAGAAACAACTGCACCAGGCACATGGGGCTGGAATGAAGGGAGCAGTGAGCAGGATTGCTCCTTCCCAGCACACACAACAGGCTCTGTGCCCTCTGCCCAGAGCCTCAGCATGTGATTCTTGAGGTGTCCTGTGCAGGGCCAAGAGCTGCACTAGGTGATGCTCATGGTGATCTAGGTGATGTTCTAGGTGATGTTCATGCTTCAGGAACATCATGCTTCATGTTCATGCTAGGTGATGTTCATGATGAGCTAGGTGATGTTCATGCTTCCAGCTCTGAATATCTTGTGGTTGTGTGCAATGTTCAAGCTGTAGTGAAGGTACCAGGGAGGTCCTGAGGGTTATTTTCCTGGTCAGTAGCCAGGCTCAGGGGGCCTAGTCTGCAAATCCCTGCCTTGCACAGGAGTCTTTGCAAATGAATCCTCCCTTGCACAGGTGTCTCTGGTTTTCCAGTCTGCAAACTGACTCCTCCTTGCACAGCCTTTGCCTTTTCCCTCCTGAGCATCCCTTACAGCACAACAGGTCCCACTGAGGCTGATCTTGGCAGTGCTCACTCACCTGTGACACAGCAACATTTCTGCCCACAAATTGCCTTTAATTTTCATCTGCAATGTCTGTTATTTTGCAGTCACTGTTTGAATATGTTTCTAGAGTACAGAATCATGGAATGGTTTGGGTTGGAAGGACCTTAAAGCTTATCCAGTCCCCCCCCATAGTTCAGGTTGCTCCAAGCCCCATCCAACCTGGCCTGGAACACTCCAGGGATGGAGCAACCACAGCAGCTCTGAGCAACAAAGTTATATCAAACTGCTCTCTAATATATCAATGCAACCTCTAAGCTCATCTTTTAATTAAACTCCCAAGGAAGAAGCTCCTAATGGAGCTGTTCCATCCCAAGCAGTGGATTTATCCCCATTTTCAACTCTCACATCAGGATTAGTTCAACACTTACCCAGTCCCAGCTCTGTTCTGGAGCTTAAAGCAAACTCAGAGTCAGGACTGAATTCTATGCATCTAATTCTCTTATCTGAAGGAAAATTCAGATTTCTTTGGCATGGCTAAGGAAGGCATTGAAGTGTATAAGAAAATAACAACTTTCAGCACTCAGGTGTTGAAGAAAAACATCATTTATGTCAAGATTTTAACTGGAAATTGAACTTTCTTGGGGTGTTATCAAGACAGACTTTTACTGCTTTGGGTCCAACATATCCTATCAGATTTCTCTGCTTTTCAGAAGAAGCAAAAACACTTGAGCCTAAGTGGATTATTTCATTTATATTCCTTGGGAAATTCTGACCTTTAGAAGAAATTAGTTTCAAGCAAAAACCAAACACCAACCACATTGAGATGTTTCCAAACACAGAAAGAACTTCCCCAAGCAGGGAAATATCAGCAGATTCCATGATAAAGTTGAGTGTTTTGCTGAAGGAACAAATGATTAGAACTCATCACTTGAGTTCCCCAAGTGAAAACTTACGACCAAAACATGCAAAGTCAGTGATATCTTTATTTCCAAGCTCCAAAAAAAAAACCCCACTAGGACACAGTTTGTTGTGTCGTAAAATGTTATTCAGCCTGTGATTTGCAGAGTCTCATAAAGCCAGGAACATTCTCCATGCTATGGGATGGAGCCATAAAGCTGTTTCAGTTCACTTCCAGAGGAGAAGGATAAATCTAAAGAGGGAAATACCCACACTGAAGGATATTTTTCTGCACCGATGTGAATCTTTTCCAGGGAAATTAGCATTGGTTTATGTGCATTTCAGAGACACAGAGAGGGCAGAGCAGCCATGCAGTAAGTCATCCTTAAGGAGGAGGGAGGAAGATTGTCCTACAGAAGCACTTTGAGATCTGTCTCCATGCAGCACTGGATAACCTTCAAGTAGAAGTGGAGGGAAAACAGCAAAACAGAGTCAGGAAAAGATCAGAGAATCAGAGAGTTTTAGGGGTTGGAATGGAGCTTAGAGACCATCCAGTGCCAACCCCATGGGCAGGGACATCTCTCACAAGAGCAGGTTGCTCAAGGATTCATCCAACCTGGAATGAACAGGGGTAGGGCTGGGTTAGC
>NW_008689614.1:58024-59606 GCF_000695815.1 Acanthisitta chloris
GTGCCAGTCCCTGTGTGTGTGAGGGGACAGTGACCAAGAGGTTAACTGTGATGTGTCAGCTAAAAATGAGGCTGAACAATTCTCCATCAAGAGAATATGAGATTCATCAACTGAGATTTCTCATTCTTTCCTTTCCAAAGAGCTTTGCACTGGGAAATTTATTCCAGCTTAATTAGGAAATAATAGGCTACAAAAACTCCTGTCTTTAAGGGAACTCAGGTTTTGTTGAGCCTGGAAAGGATTTCTTGGTATTTCTTTGCATTTTCAGTTTGCAGAACCAAAAGGAAATCCCAAACCCCTGAAATAATTATTTCCAGAAGAAAACCATTAGGTTTTTTCCCCCTCTCTCTCTCTTTCTCCTTCTCTCTCTGTCTCTCCAGTTTTGATTCAGCTAATGAACTTCAATTCCCAATGTTCACATAGCTCAATCTTCCTGTGCCTCTTCATCTGCACAAGGGGAAGGTCTGGGGAGAAAAGATGGACAGAGAAAAGCCTTTGGTGGGCACAGAGAGCACAAGTTGGCAGAGGGGCCAGGGAGGAAAGGCAGAAACAGATCTGTACAGAGGATCTGTGAGCTTGGGGCAGTGGTGGAGTCACAACCCCTGGAAGGGTCCAAAAGTGGCACTTGAGGACGTGGTTTGGTGGTGAACATGGTGGTGTCCTATGACTCTCTGATTCTCTGAAGGTCCTGTAAGGATTTTCTGATGTTTGTACACTGTGCTAACAGATTTTACCCCTCCTAAAGCATCTCTGACTGTTTGTGGCAGGATCTGAGGCCTGAAGGGTTGGTGGGTCTCAGTGTGTGGGAGGTCTATATCTATATCCAGAGCTAATTCCCTGGGAGCACATTCCAATCATTACCTCCAGCAGTATTTCTCCTTCTTTCCATCACTCATTAATATTAAAAGACATCCTGGGAGCATTTAAGCCAAGCAGGATGAGCACACAGATACCAATCCTGCCCAGCCAGATGAAGGGGAATTGGGCAGCACAGCCCAGGGAAGTAAAATTCCTGGAAAGAGCCTTGACTGGAGTGTTTATATGGCTATTTTTGCCCTTTCAGCCCTTCCAGTAGAAGCAAAGAGCTGTGAGAGATGCAGCAATCTGTCCTGTCACTGCTCTTTCTATGCATTAGCAACTGGAGGAGTGAAAAAGAGGAGAAGAGGGAAGAGAGGGATAAAAAAAGTGTTATCTCACTTCAGTAGCATCTAGATAGTGCCCAGGTAATAGCTGTTGTTTATCCAAGCTGTTCATCATGCTGTAAATATAGTGAGGCCACAAAACACTCCAGTTAATGAGATGAAAGAAGGATTTACAACTCAGCTCTGCCTTTTCATTCCCTCCCCTGGGCTGGGCCCCAGGTCTGGGGAGGAAATGTTAACCTCTGCCTTGAGGGAAGCTCTGAAAGCAGCAGCCTAACCTCCATCCCTGGGAATAACTGCAGCAATAAAGGGCTTCAGGACATGCCATTTGGCATTGGAACTGCCTAGTGCCACTTTGAGAGAGGATAGGAAGAGGTGTCCAAGGTACAACAGTGCCTCAGAAGTGATGGGACAACACCTACAGCATCCCAAGCACCTAC
>NW_008689615.1:0-703 GCF_000695815.1 Acanthisitta chloris
AGGAGGAAGAGGAGAAAAAGGAGGGAGAAAGGAGGAGGTAGAGGAGAAGGAGAAGGAGGAAGAGCAGGAGGAGGAGGAAAAGGAGGAGAGAGGGGAGGAAGAGGAGAAGGCGGAGGAAGAGGAGGAAAAGGCGGGAGGCAGGAGGAGATAGAAGAGAAGGAGGAGGGGGAAAGGAGGAGAGAGGGGAGGAAGAGGAGAAGGCGGAGGAAGAGGAGGAAAAGGCGGGAGGCAGGAGGAGATAGAAGAGAAGGAGGAGGGGGAAAGGAGGAGAGAGGGGAGGAAGAGGAGAAGGCGGAGGAAGAGGAGGAAAAGGCGGGAGGCAGGAGGAGATAGAAGAGAAGGAGGAGGGGGAAAGGAGGAGAGAGGGGAGGAAGAGGAGAAGGCGGAGGAAGAGGAGGAAAAGGCGGGAGGAAGGAGGAGATAGAGGAGAAGGAGGAAGAGGAGAAGGCGGAGGAAGAGGAGGAAAAGGCGGGAGGAAGGAGGAGATAGAAGAGAAGGAGGAGGAGGAAGAAGAAGAGAAGGAGGAGGGGGAAAGGAGGAGAGAGGGGAGGAAGAGAAGGAGGAGGAAGAGCAGGAGGAGGAGGAAGAAGAGAAGGAGGAGAAAGGGGAAAAGGAGGAGAGAGGGGAGGAAGAGGAGAAGGAGGAGGAAGAGGAGAGGGAGGAGGAAGAGGAGGAAAAGGAGGGAGGAAGGAGGAGATAGAGG
>NW_008689616.1:0-9698 GCF_000695815.1 Acanthisitta chloris
CCGGCCCCGCTCCGTCGGGGCTGCCTTCGGGTGCTGCCCGTGCTCGCGGTTTGATTTCCTAGCTACGCGAGTTTGCAAGTCTCTTTTTAATTCCTCCCTGAGAAGCCTTAACTTCTAAAAGGCTTTTAAACGCAAGAGAAGAACATGTATTTTAAAAAAACACTTTTGTTGGTGACTCTCCCCGAAGAGAGCAACAGGATAAAAAGCTGTAAATGGGTCTGTGCTGGTTGTATTGACCCAACAGTTCTCTGCTGGTAACCCTTGCTTTGCTCGGTGACGCAAAACAAGCTGTACTGAGGTGGATTGCTTTATACCCCATACAGCCAGGCTCTGTGCTCACTGTCCTCCTCAGCAGCTGCATAACTAGATCTATAAAACCACTTTAACTAGTGGGAGTTGTTTTCTTGTTCACTTTTGAGTTTGTTTCTAGCTTGTGCAAGGCCTGGGAGTGTAAGTCATGATCTTTTATAGAGTGATCCCTGGCATTTGGTAGCAGGGAGCAAAGATGTGTGACAAGCAACATCAGTCTGCGTTCCTCTCCTCTACCTTGTTAACTTTCTACTCGCCCTATTGCTGTGAGCAAAGTCAAGTTCTTGTTAGGCAGGGTGCCAGCTGTGAATCTCAGCTTGGAGAATGCCTGCGGATGCAGCTTTATGGGCAATCTGTGCACAGCAAGTCTGGCGAAGACTTTTTGGAACAGTGTGGTCCTCTGAATGTATGAAAAATAAGTGCAAAGGTAATGAAGACTTCTCCATCATTCCCCTTGGCTGGGAGTTCACAGGACTGAAAAGCAAGTCGCAGTTACAGGCACTAAAGGAAACAGTGCTTGTGTATGATGTGGAGCCTATACAAAACAAATCTGGTGATTACTGGATTTTATGCATGGGATGGCTGTACTAAACCTACTGGTCTAATTATTGATGCCACTGACTTAGGAATTGATGCAGAAGCACTGTCATGTATTTTGTGTTACAATTTAATCCTGAATTTTATAGATAGTACATAATTAGATTGCAGAACGATGAGAATTAATAAACAGCAGATGAGAACAGGCAGGATTTTTTATATCAAGCAGATCTATAAGTGGCTGTAGAGAATTAGGATTATCCTAGAGAGCACAGAGTGCTCTACTTAGGTGTGGCAGACCTGTTGCTAGAGGACCACTGAATGAATGACAAAACTTGCATTCTGTGTTCTATTATTTTCCCTGGTTCTTAGTTTTAGTTCTTCATCTGGTGTTTGGTGTGCTGTGTGTGCAGGTAAATTAGTTATGATGAATTGCAGCTAGAACACATCTAGTTACCAATACAGTAGTATGAGAATACCTATTTATTGCTATATACTTAGAACAATTCAGTATTTTACCATGGGACAGTGCATGTACTGGGACCTCAAAATGCTGTCACTGTATTGCATTTGTGAGGATTTGTTTTACTAGTGGTGCTGCATTGCAAATACCTTTACTGTTTACAAGACAGAGTCATGAAAAATTAATGGCAGCGCATGTTACTTCCTGGTCATTCTCTTTTTCCACACTTTACTCTGGCACAACTGTGTTTGGATTTGCTAGAGTGACTTCCATGTCACTCCTTACTTTCACTACAGGAGAAATACCTTCCTTTAATTTAGCATTCTTTGGCTTTTGTTAGATATTTTAAGCCAGTGGATAGTTTGTTAGGATCTTCCTTCTGTAGTATTCAATTGTGGTGTAGCAAGAGTGGAAAGGACAGACCTGATCAAGGGGTTAACAGCCTTATATCAACATTCTTTCATTTATTCTTTGTAACATAATATTCATATCTACTTTTTGGGAAGGCCTGTCTGGCAAGGAGGTTGCAGTGAAAGTTCCTGTTCACTTTATTGCGAGACTTCTAAGTGGAACTAGAGACACTTGTTATTGGGATAAAAATATATATCTATATAGATATGTATGTATTTACATATTTTATGTGAAAAAATCTGACCATACAAAATGCTGCAAATATTTTTTTTGCAACACAGTATGTGTTTGCACCTTACTGAGTTGCATAGGTTTATTTTTAAACAGTGTCGATTTGAGTTAAAATGTGTCTCAAAATACAAAATGAGGGATTTGTTGCCATTGTGCCTGATTTTGCACATGTGATGTGTGCAGAAAAGTCCTGTATACGTTGTGCTTGCAGGATCAGGGCCATCATCCATGGAATTGGTTTTGATACTTCCATTTAGCCTGACATCTCCAGTGCACAGGTTTAGTGGCATCTACTGAACTCAGAAAACTGAGGCTTCTTTTTCCAATGGGGAATATCACTGTACCCTCATTTTTAAATGCAGTAGGATTCAAGTTAGGGTCTAGTCTTGTAAGTTTTGGGGCGTATTCTGCCAAACAAGTCTGTGCTGAGTATTATATTACTCACAGAGCAATATGAGACGCTCCCTACCCTTAGGGCTCAGCAAGGTGCTTTTACAACATTCCCAGTTTCTTCTGGCTTGGGAACTCAGGATGAGCTTGGCCCAGAGTACAGATACTCAGCTTGACAATGAGTCACACGCTGCTAAACTGCCAGTTCATCAGTCAAATATTTATCAATGTCTTTGCTATGGAGATATAAAATTTGATAAACTATGACAGGGAGGGAAAAAGCGCAGAGTTGTGCAGTTTTATTTGTCATTGCTGAGATCAGGGAAAAATTAGCCTAGGATTCACAGTGACTGAATGATATAAACATAAATTAATGTACACAGTTCCGGATAAGGATTAATGAAATTTCTGTGCTGTAAGTTACAAAACCAATTAGAAATTCACATCCCGTGCCCTGAAGTTACTTTCAGAAACTGACAAAGTAAACTTGGAGAAAACTGACTCAAAGCTACGTTTTTGCCCTTCCTATCAGTCTCACGGGGATCTGCATAGTCCTGGCTAGCTGAGTGGTGGTAGAGCTGTCTTGGTAACTTCCCCTGTGAGCTCCTCAGACAGGGAGGAATGTGTCTGAAGTGCTGCCGAGTGCCTGCCATGCCGGCAGAGCCTGCGCTGCGCTCTAGCTGACTGAGAAATGGGTTTCAGCGAGGGCTGGTGACGCTGCCACGCCGTGAGAAGAAAGTCAGGTTGTACCTTTCCCAGCTCACTGTTCTGTAGGTATATGCATGTTGCTTCCTGGATGCTTCCTGGATTTGAAGCTAGGCACCTTTACAGGTGTGAGAGGCTCTGTCAGAAGGGGTTTGCTGCGTTTCGAGCTGCTGGTCTCCAGCAGACGAGTATTTCTGCGGTCCAGGCTGGACCCAGGACCGGGTACCTCCCTCTGCCAGAGCCGGAGGTGGGAGAGGCAGCATGTCTGCTGCGCTGGGCAGGTACAGCCTTTAGAAACGGTTCTGTTGCTCCTGGTGATTCATAGCAGTGGGAAAAAGCGTGTGAATAGGTGCGGCAGGTTCCCCTGTGACACCCTGCGTGCTCTGAAGGCACTAAGCCCCAGAGGTCTCAATAATTCAGTAATTCACTAGTGACTCTTTATTTTTTGCACATCTCCAATGGTATTTAGAGCCTGATTTTGCCAGATGCAGACATTTTTTGAGGTTCCCTGCCATCATACCTTAGTCTCTATGCATACTTGGCAGATGGGATTATTTTGGCAAGGCTGTGGTGTGCCAAAACTAGTCCTAGTTAGAGCAGAGACATATGGGGAGGACCAAGTTATGAAACTCTTGATGATTCGGCACTTGTGTTCACCTTTCCGAGGCAAGGGAGGGCAAAAGCTGAGTTACAGTATTCTAATTTCTGGTTATATTCTTTTGGATATTGTGATGTGCCACCTTTAGCCAGCACATGCCAGTGTGTTTTCCGGGGCATACACACCCAGCTGGCAGGTTGGGGCAGATGGGTGGTGGTTTAGTTCGGTTGTATGTGCAGGCTGTGTTCTGGGAATGGAGATTCCAGGTCAGGTTTTTCTTCTGACTTGCCTACCCTGGGCATACCTGGTAATCCCTTGATGAATCTATTGCTTGTTCAAACAAGTTTGTGTGAAGGGGAGGGGGAAGTCTGAAGAAAAAGTACTGCAGTTTTTTTTTGCTTTTGCTGAGTTAGGTGAATCACTCAATACTCTGAATCTACTAAAAGCCTTTTTTTAAACCTTCCCTCACTTTTTCAATAAATAAAAAACTCAGAGCTTTGACTTTTTAAAAGGCTAAAAGTTTTGTGGAGGAATTGAAAAATTTAACAAGGATTATTCTTATTTGTCTTAAATAGTCTTTGTGACAGGAACATCCTTTTTTGCACTTCCAAAGCTTTAAGAAACCAACCTCAGAACTGCTGGATGTACCTCTGGGTCTCCTTTGCCCTGCTTCTCTAGGCTCTACTTGCCCCCCAGATAACCAGCAGCCTCTTGATGTGTACTAACAAAGGCAGAAACCAGAGCAGCCTCCACGTTGCAGGCCTTTATGCTGGGGGTGTGCAGGTCTACTTCATCAGTGGGAGGCAAAGGAGAAAGCAGAAGGTAGCTGGCATTCTTCCTTGCCCCTTGGGTTCTGCAGTAATGATGGCTCACTTGGGCCTGTAAGGGTGCATGCTGAGAGTTTAGAGAAGATATTTCATTTACTCAAAACACATTTCCTTTTTCATTTTTCCGTTTTTGAAAACAAAAATGAAATGAAACACATTCATATTTCATTTATTCAAAACTTAGGAAATCTTTTGACTGCTTGAATAAGTCAGTGGCAGCAGTAGTCAGCCCTGCTGTGTTCCAGGGACAAGGGCACTGTTGGGTTTGCTGTGTCTATCTCAACTTTCATAACTCCTCATATGGCCTTGAGGATGTTTTTCAGTCCCATTTACAAAAAGTGGAAATAGTTCTTTGTTGTTCTGTAGAGCTGGGAATCTTCTGAGGATCACTGGTGCTGCTTAATCCTCGTTTGGAAATTGAGGATTCAGCAGTAGAGTAATGACTGAGTTTAGCTCACCTTGGGTATATTCCATCAGTTGCCTGAGCTACAATTCTGCCCAAATCCCACGGACAGCAAGAAGTTGGGCTCTCATTTCTCTGGAAGAGCAGGAGTGTAGTGTAGCAAGGGAGCAATGTATTCTGCCTTGACATGCACTGAACAGGGTGGCTCCTGTACAGAATGATGACATGAAGATGCTGTGCCTTTCCTAGGGCTCTTCTGACAGTAGAGAGAGACAGGGCTACATTGTAAGATCCCAAATAAAAGTGATTCATCTATGTTTTGATGGCTTTTCATAATTTTAAAACGAAGATGCTACCCCTTTTGTTTTAGTTTGTTCCTTTAATAGTTAATGACTATTAAAACTAAGTTATTTTAATACAGAACACAGCTTGAAATTCATGAGTTGCCTTCAAAATAAACATTGCTGTCTAAAATGTTGAGTTGTAGGAACAAATAGGTAGTCAAAGTCTAAAGGAGTCTAGACTGTTTCACTCAGCAGTGTTCTGCAGGGTTTTCAAAACCGAAGCAGTGGAGCAAATGGTCAGATTATTGCAAATGTGTATGTTTATTGGTAGGAGACTGCATTCTTTTGTTACAAGTCCTGCTAAAAGACCAACCTCCAGTTAGTTCCCTTTCTGCTGGAAGGGTTGAAAACATATGCTGTATTTACACGTGTGCAGTAAATCAAATGAAAAATCTGTATGTTCACTGTGTGGTGTACCTGCAGTACAGGTTGAAGCTTTAGGTGCTGCCAGAGTTCAAATCAAATCGTCATAGCAGCAGTAGTTGTTACAATGACCAAACATTACTTTCAACTGGTTCAGTTTCATGTAAACAAAATCAAGCAGTGCAAGAGAAACCCTGACAAAATAGTAATCCACTTAATCTGTGTTCTGTAAAGATTGTTGGGTTCCTACATCTTTCTGAGGGACATCAATGTATTTTTATATAGGGTGTATGTTATATGATTTTACTTTAAAAATCCAACTTTGTTCTTGACTCCATCTTACGATGCTGTCTAGCACATTCAGGGGTTAGGGTTTGCCTCAGTTTCTTTGGTCTAATATTTTTTGTGTTGGATATAGTTTTCCTTTGGCTGTCTGTTTCCTACTGCCTCAAGGCTGGATGTCTTATTACTCTGAGTTGGAGTTTCTGCTTTGGCCTACTAATTCCCATTAAAAGCCTGTTGGCTTCATTAAGATATATTATACTGAGGGCCTTTGAAACTACTTATGAAATACTTTCCTGTCACATGGGTGAAAAGTCTTGAAGATGTGTCCATGTGTGATTGTGCTAGTGCCATCTGATGTATCAACATATATATGTTGAGGTATTATCTTGCTAAGTATTTTTATTTTTCAGGTTCAGAGGTTGATTTATGTGCTTGGCTATATTTGTACAGCTAAATCCTCGTCGGATTTGAAGTATTTGAGTCCTGTTGACTTGATGGAGCTATGCCATCAAACATCAACTCCTGTAATGGCATCTACTGTCTCTGGGTGTGCCCTGTAACCTCATGTAGCGCCATTTGGTCCTCTGACAGCTTTGAAAGCCAGTGCCTCTAACAGGCCACTACCTTTTTACCCATTATCACATCACTGATCTTTGTATTTTGACTAGCGAAACTGGTTAGTTTTTTTAAAACAACAAAACTAACACCCAAGGTGCTAAAAGCAGTATTAATCAAATAGTGTGTTCTTTTCTGGTTTCAATTTGTGTTGCTCTACCTTCTCCCATTATTTTTGTTATGTTTTTGTACTGGGTTGTAGAGCCTTAAATATGTGCTGCTTACTTTTTGTGAAGGTTCCCGTGAACTGGAAACAAGTAACTTGTAGGTCTTTATTTGAAGCTCTAAATAGGGTGTGCTTCAAGGCATCTGCACCTGCTTTTGAAACAGTTTTGTGCACCTGTATTAAACCATCTTCAGTTTTTCAACTTTTTTATTTATCTAGACTATAATTCTGTATGTGGTATTCAAACATCATTGGGATGAACATAAAGTACTTGCAATTCTATTTTTTATATATTTTAATTTGTTTTAGTAGTTCTGTTTATTTGAAAATAACTTTTCTTCACAATTTCTTGCCCTGTTAGCTATGATAGCTGTTGTTTAGACCTCTTCTCATTGTAAAGCAAAGTAATGCCTTTGAGGTCAGTGAAGTTACACTGAAGCCAGTGGAGATACACTGATTTATTACAGTATAAGTCTGGTCACTATCTATAGTTCTTTTGCCTTTAAAGGATATTCAGCATTTGTAGCTGTCAGGACATGAATGAAAAAACAATTGAAGAAAAAATACTATTCTGATGTTCTAAAAGGAGAAAATTGCTTGGAAAGTTCCTCTCTATTCTTTATTATGTTTCATTCATGAGAATAATTGTGGGTGTAATTCAATGTAAATTTCGGATGCCATCAGATACTTCAAGATCTAAGCACAACAGTGATGCCTAAGGAGAAGGAATGATTTAGAAAAGGAAGCTGACGTGAAGCCTGGCACAAAATCAGACCCATATGTTATTTTTCACAATTGTGTTCTTTAAGCTGTTTCCAAGATACACAGGGGTGCATAGCACAGTGGGGCGCAGCATCTGTGCCGCCAGAGGGTCACAGTACAAACCAGAGGTTACATGTGTACTGCGTGTTTTATGTCACCCGGTGATTCTCCAGTCGTGTCTACATCTTTGAGGATCTGTTCCCTGGGATTGGGGGAAGCTGGTGAAAAGTTGATCCACCTCTTCCATTTCCTCAAGATGAGCTGATAGGAGAATGTCAGGCTGCTGTTGCACCAACTGCACACACTGCAGAAGAGCTCATAAAAATACACTGTTGAATGTTTCTCATCTCTGCAGTAATTTTCCCAAGGAGAGTTCTGCTGACTTTTTACATTGTCACAATTAATTTTGTGAAGGATGGTCAGGGTTTGTTGAAATCAGTGCAAAGATTTCCTTTGAATCCAGACTGCTTGCTGGCTCTGAGTTGGACAGGTTCACACCAGTAGTCTTTTTGACATTAGTGTTGTATGGAAGGTTTGACCCTTCAGTGATTTGTAATGGAAAGCGTTACCTACTGTGAGCACAGGAGTTAGAAAACTAGTCAAGGCTTGGAAGCACCTTAGTTCCTTACCATCTGTTAGTGGTGGTTTATGTTAGTTTCACGGGCAAGTGCTTGGGTTTGGGAGCTGCCTGGGCTTGCTTGGGAGGTCTGATCTCATCAACAAGGAATGGTTCCTCACTTGAAGCACCTCATCCTCATTTAACTGGCAGTAGCTTACTTTGGTGGCTAGATCCCAAATGCAGGAAAAACAACATCCTGGCAGTATGAATGCAGTATATTTTGTGCAAGACAACAATAATGACCCTGTTACCTGCCTTGATTTTTTTCCCCCCACTAGTGTTTTTGGTTCTGGAGTTTTACTTGGAATCTCCAAGCTCACACTTTATGTATTCGTAAGAAAGCGTGTCCTCTGACTCCAGGCCCTACATCTATTTTTGTAGTAGCATGTGCATCTTGCAATGCTTTCTTAAGACACTGCTCTAGCTTAGCACATTTCTTCTGATGAAAAGACCCTTCATACATTTGTATGAACTTGTGTGCTCATGTGCTTGTGTAGCCGAGGATCCCGCTTTCCTATTACGCTCTGACACTTGATGGCTGCTGTGACAATGTGTACAGTTACATCACACAAAGGCTATGCTCTATTCACTTTATCAAAGACTGTAATTCTTTCTCGCTCTAATGCTGCCAAAGTTTTGTCTGTGAAAGCTACCAATACCTGTGTTGGATGAAAAACTTTCTCCCTTATGGCATGCCAGTTTCCCTGTTCTACTCTATCCAGCAACTTCAGTCCATGCCTGCTGTTGCAGAATTATATAGTGGTTGTGCCATCTTGGACTTGGCATTAAAACTTAACAGTGCAGTTAGGCAGGAGAGCCAGATAATGTATGTGACTGTGTCTGTGAAACTAGATGAGGTGGATGTAATTTCTCTTAGCTGTTCTGAATTTATGTTTCCTGTATTTCTTAAAAATGTGTGATTGCTTTGTACTTATTTCATCTTTTTCTTCTCCCCCACAACAGTCAGAATGGGACCTGCACAGTGTCCAGGCGCCAGAACACCATCCAGGAGCTTTTGCAGAACTGTTCAGATTGCCTGATGAGAGCTGAGCTCATAGTACAGCCCGTGAGTGCTTCTTGTTCTTCTTATCAAAAGTGATTATGAATATTACAGGGATTGAATGCTGTGTTGCTATCTGGACTCACAGGCTCTGCTTCTTCATCTCCTTTCTCCCCTTCCAGCTGTTTGTGTCAGGCAACTGGGAGTGGAATACCTCCCTCCTAGGTCTCTTCTTCCCTCGGTACTCTGTTCAGTAAAACTGATTCAAATGCATCTGCTTAAGAAAAGGGGGACTTCTTGAGTTTTTCAAGAAACAAACCCATCCTCAAACAGATTCTACTGCATCTTGTTTTTCAACTTTAGATCAGGACCACTGTCAGTGTAAACAGCTGTTACTAATGTTATACTACTTACACTCCCTTAGAGTGTTTTGTGGAACATCGTCATCGTTTTTCTGGGCCATAATGGACCTGAACCACCGTAGGAAAGACCTTCATTACCTTTATTTTTCCTGATGATTCCTAAGGAAGTATATGAAACTAGATTAAAATCTTCTTGGCTGTTTCAGCCCAAAGGCATACAGTACACTACACTGATACAAACCCATAGTGTATGTGGGGTGAATAACACTAGATTCAGTCCTGGCAAGCATGGTACATCCTCTGTTCCT